>NW_019385933.1:0-45327 GCF_000671375.1 Centruroides sculpturatus | reverse complement strand
CCAATTGCATAGGAGTATATTGTTTGTAATTGTTTTGTTCATGTAAAAATGAATGTGATAAATAATAATAATAATGTAAGGGCAAAAAGCAGAGTTAATAATAACAATGATAATTTTATATATTTCATTCATTCATTCTGTCCTCTTTACAGTGGGTTGCAGTTGATGGACAGTTCTTCCCCACTCTTCACAAATGTAGGCTTTTCCCAAGCTTGAGCCAGTCCATTTTTTGATGTTGTCTTGCCAGGTTAGCCTAGGTCTTCCCTTTCTCCATCTGCCCTCCACCTTACCTAATGTTATTGATAAGACGTCTATTAATTTTTATACCTTCATCTAGATTTTTGAATGCTTCTCTCATCATCCATTCACTGTAGATGTTAAAAAGTGTTGGGACAAACCACATCCCTGTCTTATTCCTTCTTTAATCTGAATCCATTTGGCATCCTCTCCCTGAAATATAACCATTGCTTTTTGACTTTTATAGACATTATAGATTATTCTCAGTAATTTTTTTTATCAATACCTATTTTTTGCAGAATCTCAAACAATAGCATTTCATTAACACTATCGAAGGCCTTCTCGAAGTCAACTAAACATACAAATAACCTCTAGTATGATCAATCATCCTTTATCCTGTAAGTTGTATCATTGTAATGGCTTCTCTTGTCCCTCTGCCTCTTCAGAAACCAAATTATGACTCATCTAGTTTCCAATTTATGTAGTTTTCTATTCTTCGCTGTATGATGTTAACTAAAACCTTTGAAGCATGGCTTATCAAACTAGTAGTTCTGAATTTATCACAGTATAAGGTACTCACAGTTTTAGGAACAGGGATGAACATAGATTTTGTGAAATCATTTGGAATATCTATCTCTAAAATTTTGCTAAAAAAATTAGTTAGGATTCCTTCCTTAAAGCTATGGGGAAATGTTCTATCTTCCTCCATAGCCTTAAGGGGTTCTCCTTGTATTTCATCCATTCCTGGTGCCTTTCTGTCCCTCAGCTTTTTCAATGCAGCATCAATCTCTTCCTTAAAAAAGGTTACTCTCTCTTCTTTCTCCTCATCCCTTCTAGGTTTAAATTGTCCTCATTTCCATAGAGATTATCTACATATCTTTCCCATCTTAGCACTTGTTTATCTTTCTGCAATAAAATGTTTTCATTTTCATCTCTCAGAGTCCCAATTCTGCATTTCCTTTTTTTCCCTGAGATTAACCTTAGCTTTTCATATACTCCTCTTAAGTTGTTCCCATTTACGCAATGACCATAATTGATTCCAGACCAGATTTCCAGACCATAATTGATTCAACCACTTTTCCTTTGCCTGTTTGCACATTATTCTTATTTGTTTATTATGATTCTATATTTTTCTTTTGTATTATTAGTGTTTTTATATTATCTTCTTTCATCCATCTTTTCTGCTATCTCCTCTGTGACCCAAGGCTTCTTTATTTGTCTCCTTTTCTTGCCGAGGATGTCAACCGCAGTGTCTTTAAATTTTTTTTCAAATCATTTCAGGTTTCTTCTGTGCTTCTATTAGTGTTGAAATTTTGCAGTCTTCCTGATATGTCAGCCTGAAAAGTCTTCTCAATGTAGTCTTTCCTCAATGCCTCTATATTGAGCCATTCTTTTGCTATTTTTGTCCTAACATATTTCAGCCTTATTCTTAGTTTTGTTACCAGTAGACTATGATCACTGTTGCAATCTGCATCTGGATAAGTCTGTGTTAATTATTGCATTTCTAAATCTGTAGTTGACTAGAATTTAATCAATTTGGTTTCTTGTTTCTGCTCTTCTTAACCTGTTCCAAGTAGCCAATCTTCTTTCATGATGTTGGAACTGGGTGTTAGTTACAATCATGTTGGTTCTTCTGCAAAATTCAATAAGTCTACTTCCTCTTTCATTCCTTTCTCCTAAGCCCCATGGTCCAATTACATTATCTTCTCTCCCTCTTCTGATCTTGGCATTCATGTCCCTCATAATAATCACTACATCTCTCTTCTTTTTAACTTGTAGGCATTTGTTTATTTGTTTATAAACTTCCTCTGTCTCCTCATCTGAATGGTCAACATTTATCCTCAGTGCTATAGTTCTATCAGATACTTCCAATATCCATCAATTAATTTAACCATCTTCTTTTCCAGCATTATCCCAACTCCTCTTTGATGTTCTGTTCCTCCTGAGTAAATAAATCTTTTTTCTTTCAGTGATAATATCTCCTTTTCCAGTCCATCTTGTTTCAGAAATCCCTAAGATTGAGATCTTCAGTCTTTTCATTTCATGCATTACATTTGCCATCTTTCCTATTTGATATAAAGATCTAACTATCCAGGTACCTGTATAAATGCATTTCTTAAGGTTTGCATAGCTGTGTGGAATTTTTGTATCCAATCCAAGAGTCCCTAATGGCTTTGATCCTGTAGTGTCATTTAAAGCATTTCTCTCGTTTGATCTGTGTACTTCCTGTAATTCCAGTACAGGTCTGCTGCACCTCTAACTGGTAGCCAATTGCATAGGGGTCATACTCCTATCCATTTCTCTGCTAAATGGATTATTTCTTCTGTCCATCAAATCTTGGGGAGACAGATACATGGTGGTTCCCTGTTGCATTTTATGCTTCAGCTCTTATATTTAATATAATTAATTATTTTTCAATTAATTACATCAAACAAAACTTTAAAATACAGTCGACCCCCCAATAACGCGGTAGATACGTTCCACTTTATAAGAATTTCGCGTTGTAGGAATCCTTAAATACATGAGCCAATCATAGCCCGGCACGTGTGCAGTTTACGGACTACTGCTGTTTGAAAGGTTTTCTTCCATAAAATTAATTGATTCTAGACCAATTTGACTCAACATTTCTAAAACATGTATAATTTTTTGGGAATAATCCGTATGAACTATGCTATAAACAAAAAATTGTAGGATTACTTACCGAGTGTGCACCGTTCAACGACGCCATTGCTTAAGCTTGTTTTCGTCACAGAGCGGCGCACCAAACAGCGGGTGTGTTTTCTGATAAGTTATTTTTCTGCGAGAAATTTGTTGAACTTTGGAGACATCATTAATAGAAATAATTTTTATGGCCATTGAATAAGAAATGCTTTTTTCACAAGAAATGTATAAAATTACAGTACTGTATTAGACTTACAGTATCTAATTTACATACCGTACAGACGATAGTAAACTCAATTTACCTGCCTAAACTCTCCATAGCGTGTAAGTAGTTCGGCTGCTCGTCCACTATTGGTCCAGATTCGACCAATCCTGTCGTGACACGAGTCGGCAATGACGTTTTACCGCATTTTATGAGTCTCTTTTAGCATCTTTATACGAATACAGTCACAATTTTTTCGCCGCGATATACGAATCCGCATTATATGAACCTATGTTATGGGGGGGTCGATTGTATTTGATTACTTCAATTTTAAATTCTTCTATTCTATTCTCCTCTTCTAACATTAATCTTATTAATATTAATTAAATGCTTCCAAAATAAAAACGACAGGTATAACGAAAAATACAAAACAAATGTTTTCTTATGTTCCACAGAATTGCATGTACAAAGAGACACTATGGTTTACACAAACCTAGCCACCACAACAGTTTTGACATTGTATATTTTGCATTCTAAATATATAAAATTCCAGAAATGTTATGTATCGTATCCAATTATAAATATATTCCTACAATAATTCAATTAAAAGAGATTTTTCAGTAAGATTTCAAATAAATTTGTCGATTCTATGCTATTAAATATAAGAAGGACAGTCACAAATATTATTTGCTAGCAAATGAATAAAACTCGAATGTAGAAATCATAAATAATTATTATTTGTATTGACAATGATGAAATTGTGTCCTCTGTGTAGAAGGTGAATACAATATGCAATTGTTCCATTTCTATGTAACATTATATTCACAGTGGTACCATTCAACTTCTAGTTCTGAAACCATTCTTTACTTTTTCCCTTCTGTTCTTTCTTGTAAATATACATATACCTTGCTTTGAGAAATGGCAGAAAAATTTAATTTCTAAGTTATTTAGAATGATTTTTAAAATGTTGATATTAAGCCAGAAAGATTCAAAAGCATTAGTTTTAAATCTTTAAAACTTTGCTCCAATAATGAGTTTAGATTGC
This sequence comes from Centruroides sculpturatus, assembly GCF_000671375.1. Lineage (NCBI taxonomy): Eukaryota > Metazoa > Arthropoda > Arachnida > Scorpiones > Buthidae > Centruroides > Centruroides sculpturatus. Next base: position 41,182 of record NW_019385933.1, on the reverse strand, counting down.
AGTAACGATATCAACGAGCAATTATTTGTTATGACATTGTCACAATGCTGGGCTGAAATTTTTAATCATATTCTTAATTTATTCAATTTAAAATATATGTTATCCATCTCAACTTGTAGTGTCTTGCCCCTGTACATCATACTATTCCTGATGACAACAGAGTTGTGCTAGTCATCTATGTAACTCCCAGTCTAAACAGGAAGTTCGTATACAGTTAATTGGAGCCTCCTGCACCTAAGTTTTCCATATCTGGTCTCAACTTTTATCTATCTAGCACTGTTCTCATGATTAAGGAAGGAGACAGCAGACAGAGGGAATATATAGATATACAATTTTTTCAAACTGTAGCCCAATAATAATTATTATACAGTAAGATGCAATTTTCTTATGTTTGTATCTTATTGTTTTTAAAAAATTTTTAAATTTAATTAAGAAAATGCTGTCCAAATCAATTATATCAATATATTACCATGTGTCAAACTGTGGCTCATACAGCTGAATGTTGTTCTTTTAGACTCTTATTGAAGATCCCATATAGTTGTATAATTTCTTTTTTATAAACTTAGTACATACTGCTTACACATACATAATATTTTTGTAAGATTTTTGACTATTACATTTAGTATATATATAAAGATTTTAGGTGCAATTCACAACTTAATGTTGAACAGACAATTGAAAGCTTAAGGTATGGTACATGCATAAAGTTGAAGGAGTTAAATAATTAAAGAAGAAAAAAAAAAAGTCAGTATCACTGTAGATTTGTTATTGCCTCTGCTAAGCATGTGAAGGGACAGATAAAGATGGACTCAATTATATGTATAGTCCAAAAAGAAATATATTTTTTCTATAAGAGTTAAATAATTGTTTATCTAGTCAGTCATAAAGTACCAGTAAAGTCATAACAGTGATAACTATAGTATTTTAACTATATATAATATAAATAGATGATGTAGATTCTAATAGTCATGTAGCTCTTGTGTATTTCTGATAGGCAGTGTATGTCTCCTAATATGACAAAGTTTGGCCACCCCTGACATATTATATGAAAAAAATAATAGGAAACATTTTTAAATAGATTGTAGAAAATTTTCATTGTATTTTGTTTACAAATTACATTATTTCATTTTCTACATATATAATTGTAATAATACTAATAAATATAAATTTAATTGATTTTCCATTTTACTTTAGAAATATTATTTTTCTTTGCTTGATAATCATTTTTATTTCATTAATACCTCATTTTATTGTTAAATTAACAGAGTGTTTGCTTTAAGAGCATTTGTCACTTTATGCATAAACAAACTGATTTTAACATTCAAAACTATCAAAATATGTCAATTATGAAGTAATTGTGCAAATAAATTTAAGAATGTTTTAGTTTGATAAATATTGTTTATAATCATTTATAAATATCTTTTGGTAAAACAGATTTAATTAGTAATTTACTTATTACTTAATAAAAATTAAATTGGAAATAAATTATAATAATCAGAGCTTACATTTATATAAGAATCACTGGAATTGCCATCTTGTTGAGATTTCACTAAAGCGCACAATCCTGGCACAACAACCATTTCCTTATTATATATTTATACACCTATATTTAAATAGAAAAATTTTAATTTCAAATGGAAAATTTAGCTTAAAATAGCCAAAGTGGCTATCGCCTACCTGGACGTACGAGCACCTGCCCGTCTCCAATGTAGATCAATATCATACTGCCGTCATATAATTGCTTGATGAGTTTTTCTATATATATATATAAAAAAAATTTAATTTATAAAATTATATTTGTATTTTACTTTATATAATATTAAATCAATTACTGGTATATGTTTTATACAGTTATACTTAAATTTTAAAACTGTACACTTAAAATTTTACTATCTATTAATGGTTTGCTACCAATATTTGTTAACCACTAAAAATATATATATTGTATTTATTGATAAATTTTTGTATGAAAGCTGTAAAATCTGTTATTTATTCTGGAAGTTATTTTTATGAATGAAATAATCCTAATTTTGTTCAATAAATGAAAATCTGGGGCCGTATTCTGGTCACTGTCTCTGGTCTCGTCTCTCGCAAGCTGGTCGCTGATTGTCTAATCATTTGGATTAGTCAATCAGCGACTGGCTTGCGAGACGAGAGACAGTGACCAGAATATGGCCTCTGATAAACTAATTTTAATATTTCATCATCATTTTAACAATATAAAAAGATTAAATTAAATTATTCAATGATAAAATATTAGATTATCAGCCTTGATTCAATATAAATATTATCTATCAAAATAATTTAATAAAATTAAAATTACTCTTAATAACAAATAATTTTTATATCATCAATTAAAAATATCAGAAGTTATACCATGTTTTATTACTTGATTATGAAATCTAATTTTTAAAATTCTTTTTATAAACATTAGAACAATCTCACTTGTGCATTTAATATGAAAGAAAATCAATACCAAATTGATCTAGAAAATAGAATTTTGTTTCTTTGAAATCTAAAATATTCCAAATTCATCATTTTATTAACTTAACGATGTTAAGGGACAAATGGCCAAAGCAGTAAAAGTATCAGCCTATTATTCTAGGATCTGGATTTGAGTCCAGATCACAAATTTTCATGTATGATTGACCTGGAAAAGTTGGACACCATTGCTTATCATTCTGTTGCTTCCATTATGAACTTTGGCAAATTCATAATGGGCATAAAAAAAGACCATCTTACAGGGCAGTTTAAAAAACATCTTGTAATAAATGGTCAAAGTTTATTATTAAATATATAAAAATCTATTTTATAAAACTATTAATTTGTTTCAGAAAATGAATACTTTGTATGTTTTCATGCATTATTTATAATAAAGAATGTGGATAACAAACAGTGTTATATAAAGTATAGTAATTATAAGTTTTTGTTTTATTTATTTATTTTTGTTTTGATTTTAATTTAAGATGCTTGTAAAAGGCCAACGTGGCCACAGTGTGTTTTTGAGAAAAAAAAAAAAAATTATAAATAGATTATATTAATTTATGAACTTTTTGTTTGTTATTTAAATTAAATCAATAGATTCTGACTTTTTATATGATTAGAATTTAATTAATTTAGAATGTAAATCAGATGGGTAAGCAATATCATAGTATATATTAGAATTAAATTAGAATTAATTAGAATTCAAAGACCATAAAAAATGTTTACTTTTTAAGTGGGTGAATATTTTAATCATAATATTACCAATAGGTATCTACTTTCCAAAACTGTTTTCTAATTAGTCCAATTGTGGTTCCAATGACAAATTAAAAGTTGCTATGCACTGTTTTACCAATACATATATTTATTCCATTGTAACAAATACAACAAAATAGGCTTCCATAGAAACACTGTAATTTCAAACTTGTAGCATTTCCTTTTCATTACACCATGTTTAGCTGCCAACAAACATCAAGAGAAAACATTACACCTATTGGTAATATTATGATTAAAAATTAGAATTCAATTTTAGAAACATCTAATGAAAAAATTGATCCAAAATAGAATCCAAACAGATAATTCTCACAAATTTTTATTAAGAGTTCTTTCTTACAAATTAATAAAGAATTTTTATTTAGAAATAATTATTAAAAGAATCAAATAATTTTGCCTATAAGGGCATTGCCAATAGCATTTATAAATAAATAAATATATAAGTAATAAACAGATTTTAATTTGAAAAATTTAATAAGTAACTAGAATTGTAACTCACACTTTAAATTAATTTGAATTTTCAGTATCAAATATGACAATATTTTCTTAAATATGCCAGTTCTTTATTAAATGCATTATATAAAATGTGAAATGATGTAGAAATATGTACAGGCATACCTCGACTTACGTCGGTTTCGAGTTATGTCGTTCCCGATTATACGTCGCTTGTTAAAAAAGTATATGGAAAAATAAAAATCAAGTTTAAGTCATTTTATTCGACTTTACGTCTGTCCGCCACAAATATTGAAGTCGTAATATCACTAGATAAACGTTTAAAGCACATAAAATCATATTAAAATATATACAAGTATGTACTGTATTTACAGTACACGCATTCGTAAATTTAGATTACTTTTTTTGTACTATATTAAAAACTAAAATTTATTTGTTTGTAAGCTTAAAATAGATTTTTATTAACCATATATTATTTAAAATGCTTTCCTAGTGATAAGTAGATTCGGAGACAGGTAAATTCGACTTACGTCGTTTTCCTGGAACCAATTACCGACGTAAGGCGAGGTATACCTGTATTGTATAATGTTAATTATGACATTAGTTACAATTCAGTTATAAAAATTTTATATAGTACATAAATATTACATATATACTGCAATAAGTTTAATAATATTTTCTTGCATGTATTTTTCCAGGTTTTTAGTTAAATGTTGCATTTTTGATCATCTAAACATTCTCAGACTAATACAGCTGATGTAAACTCTTCCAATTGTATAAATGTCTAGCATAATTTTTATTTTCATTTTTGCTAATTTTAAAATAATCCCTAGTTATTATTAATTAATATTGTTTATAAATATGAGATCATATTTATAAACAATATTAATTGTTAAAATCATATAAATCAATATGTAATCAGTAAAAGTTTGCTTATATCTTCATTTTGTTATTGCTTCATTCAGTATAACTAGATTTAATTTTGTATGTAACTATCCATTTTATGTAATAGAAATAGATATTATATTTACAGTAGGACTAAGTATATTTATTCAAAATATCAAAACCAATCAAAAGCATAAAATAGGATGGTCATTTTCATACTTCCAGAAGGGAAGACATTGAAGTACTGTACATGTCAATAGAGTACCTATACAGTGGGCGAAGTTTAAGGAATGTTAACATTTTTGATTCAGTTAACAGGCCATATATATATATATGGCCTGTATATATAGACACACACTACATTTTGTACATTTGGGATTATATAAATGAAAATTTTTCAAATATTTCTTCATCAGGTTGTGGCATTTGGGATTTAGGTAGGATTACCAGACAATTCTTTATTTTAGAAAAACTGTCAATTAATAAATATGCACTACCTTTTAGTTTTAACTTAGCTTAATCCAAATTGTTATAATTTGGTATCAAGTGTGTTCATCAATTTTATTAGCTAAACTGTCCTTATCCTTATTGAAACAAGGATGCAATTTGCCCTTCACATTCATTTTTCAATATCTACACTTTATAATAGCTAAGGCTAGGATATCTAGGCACTAAATCATACAAGTTATAACTTATATGACTTTTAGTGCTTGAATGTTCTAGCCTTAGTAATGGCAATGACAAATTTCCACACAGGCATATGACTATCTTTATATATCAATTCATATCCTTTCTGATAGAAAGCTATGGTTTACCACCATTAAATATTTTAAATTCCAAATATTTATAGTCAATAAAAAAAAACTATAATATTTAAAACTAAATCTAAAACTGTAATGTTCTGTTTACAGTTTTTAGATTTAGATTGAGTAAAAACATCATTAAATTTCTCTTTTTTGAGATGGGTGGAGTAAAAGTTGGAGAATGGTAGCCTACATTAATCATTTTTAAGTGTCCTTTAATCCAGCTGTAGGAATCTGGCAACCCTCAATTTCAGTGTGAACACGATGGAAATGCATGTCACATACATCCCTTTCCATCACTATTATAAAGCAAAAAAAACTCATTTCATAGTTACTGGGAGGTTTTTATTTAGCAATCTTGTATACAGATCAGCTTATATAGGTCTCAAATCCTGTTTCTTACTTCAACAGACATAAAGGCACACTTTTTGATGGATCCTACTATATAGCCATTGCCCTCATGTGTATTTCTTATAATTTAATCTTTAAAAAGACCTCACTCTATTCTAATTTTTAAAATAAATTTCATAAAAATAAAATTTTCATTTACGAGTACAGTATAATTGTTTTATAGGCAGATCTCAAAAAAGGAGGACAAATTAATTTCCAGTTTGACATGCCAGATAAACGAGTGCCCGAAAGCTGGATGTTTACTGTAATGTGCAGTACATGCAAAGAATTTCAGATAGATAACTCACTAACAAAAACTGTTGTGTTTGTAGATGGATCATAATAATGAATATTCAATCAGAACATATCTATAAAACAACAATTGTATCTATGTAAAAAGACAATACGATTCATTCATGATAAATCTGTATAGAAAATTGTTTCTAAAACACCTGAATTATTCTGTATACACTTTTAATATATTATGCTTCACTCGAAATGGCCGAATGTGTTAAGTTAATGCTAAAGTGAGATTTTTGAACAATCAAATGAGCCAAGATTATATAAAGAACTGTCGACTGTCAACCAAAAGTTGGTTCAGCATTATATAAGAGTGCTTTCCCTAGTATATATCACAGTAATAATTTTCTTCTATTTAGATATAAATCAGGTTTATCTTATTTAAAACATATCAAAGTTGTAATGGTTGAGATATTATCTCTCAACCATTACAACTCCGATATTATTTTTTCTGGCCCTAGATAATTAATATCCTTTGCCCTCCTCTAGGCAATCTTGCTTATATATAATTCGAGTGTCCAAGAGAAATACTTTCATCCGATTCAAATACATGTCACGTGTGTCCCACTTCCGTCGAGGCACACGTGATATATGTTGTCAGTTTCATTGCTAACTTTTAAGTTAATTTTACCCAAGAACCAGTCTCTGTACAATAATGTCATTCGTCTTACATTTGCCTCAAGACACCAAATAAAAGTTATAATTAAATTTTGTTTAATTATTATACTTTAATATATAATATACTTTATAATAAATAAACCCTTTACTAACCTACTTCGCAACATTTCTCGTCACGCCCCCTGCAAAATTTAACAGGAAGTCTTCCTAATCTAAATGAACCTAATGTGTAAACTCGTTCTGTTTTTCGTAAAATTTAAATTATGGAAAGAACATAAAATATTTGAATTGATTCATTTTTTGTTCTTTGTTTGATAAAATTTTCTAAGTATAAAAATCTGAATATTAACTTCCATATAAACTTGAAAAAGATTTAACAAAGTAGGGAATGTCAACAAGAAGATTAGAAAAAAGTATTTTATAGAAAAACATTTGTGGTTAAAGATTATTTAGCATTAATTCTGTAATAAAGTTTATGGACCATAAAAATATTTGTGCATTCGAATGATGACTTTTTAGGGATTCTTCCCGTGCCGAGAACATTTTAAAAAAGCCTCCATTTAGGTTCATCGCTTGTTGTCACAATGGAATGTCAGTCGGCGAAGAAATGGGCCGACAATCTATGAAAACTTTTGAAGATCTGAGCAAATTCGAATTTGGATTACTCAGATCAAAGAGGAGTATCTTTATCGTTGCGGCCTTCTCCTATGCTATCTCACTCTAACTATGGAAATTCGCGATAATTGTTCTCGTCGTATTGTATTAATAATTTACACGCGGCATATTTATTGCATCTTTAATTGAATATCCTTCGATTATGACCGTAAAGAAAAATTTAAAAATTTATTTTGGTATTATGCACCATTTTCTATGACGGATGACTGGACGGCGTAAACGGTTAAGGCGTCTGCTGCCTCTCATATCCGGGATCGAATTTTTTCGGAAATGGTTCCTTGCCACACGACTGTCCCATTCCAATGTTTGAAGGATTTTAAGAAACAAATAATTCCTCTAAACCTTTTATTATTTTATAAAATATAATTAATTATTGATTTAAGAGTTTATCTTTATATGAATGTTCCCGTCCTGTGGTTACTAAGATGGCCTTTCTTTCCAGGTCCATAGTGAGTTCGGCTAGGCCCACAACGCAGTGGCCCAGGTGTGACATAAATCACAATGAAACTTCCTGGGGTTGCTTTGTCCGGATTCGATCCCGGTTTCCCCAGGACTGTAGGCTGACGTCATAACCGGATCATTGCAAATATTTTAATCAAAATTTACAGAAGATTGACTCCATCGTTCCAATGAGATTGAGTAAGTCTACTTTAAATGGTAGAAAAGGCATAAGTTTGCTTCAATTAATTAATGGAAAGCATCAACACAGTATAGACAATTAATTAATGGTTGGACTCGACTCACTGTAGGATCTAACGACACCCCGACCATTACTAATCATGATAATTTCTATAAATATAAATTATGTCACTGCGATAAACCGAGACTATACCGCGTGGCTATTTAAAGCAATTTATATTGTAAATTGGCTTTATCCAATCGAATGAAATGAAATTATCTTTTTAATCAAGGGTTAAGTCCAGGTGTCCAGATGGATTACATCCAGCATATAAATAAACGAGCCAGTGACTTACTTAGATGCACCCAAGGTCAAGATTTAAAGGTCTTATGTAAATTTCGCTCGTTTCGTGTTAATTTAACGGTAAGAAGTAACGGATAATAAACGATTCCAACAAACGTAAGAAATTTTATTAGAGACGAAACAAGTGTCGTTAGATATGGAGGTTCATAAATCCACTTCGCAAATATCGTGCCAATGAGACGATATCTCCCAAGGACCGTTTATTCTGTTCACTCGATTTTTGTCATTTATATTGAATTTAACGTTCTTCCAGAATCGATTTCCTTTGAAGAAATACAGAGTCCGATCCGTATAAGAAAAGTAAGCGCCGTCCAAGTGAGACGGAGGGTGAGATTTGGGCACGAGACTGGGAAATTCTTTCTTGATAAATCGTGGATAACCGGGAAGACAGCATCCTTCTTTCCCACGACTTACGTCATAGCCGTAGACCTTCAAAGAAAACAAATGATTTAGAACAATAACGTAAATTTCCGCGGAAAAACTGTTGCCACGCTTACCAAATTGCCCTTAAAGAAATACAAATTTTCGTCTCTTCGATCGAAATATACGGTATCTATGTGATCCGGGATGTTCGGGAATTTGGATCCGGGAACGGCTCTAAAATCTTCGGATATGTTTCTTGGATAACCCGCCACTACTTGACCTCTGTCGCTGTCGTAAAGCCAATAGTGAGAACCTGAAAATATTTTATTATTATTTTCCTACGCACATATCGACCCTGACCCTTACGGGCCAAGGCTAAGAATTAATCAACTATTGTAGAGATTTCTGACTTTGACTTGGTGAAAGGTGTGGGTTGTGCCGTGTCAAAGTTTAAGAATTCTCTATTTATTTCGCATACGTTAAACTTTACGTTATTTGGCTATAAAAAGTGCTCAAGAATTTGTAAACAGAAGACAATAAACAAATTTTAGCGTATTCGTAATTCGTCTTTTCCGCACCAGCCGGATGGCTGAGTGGTAAAGGCGTCGGTTTACCATTCTGAAGATCCGGGATCGAATCCGAGCAGTTAAAGTCTTTAGAAATATCTCTGGTTTCGTGGAATAAAATGCAACATTTTGATGATCTGCTGTGGAGGGTTTCTACGGGAAGCTGACCCCTCCCTAGTTAGGTGTTAAGCACGTAAAGGAAACACAGAAAATGCCTCATCGACGTGCTGGTGAGGCTCTAAGCCACCACTAATTATTTAGTTTTATCGGCCACTGGTGGGTGGAATTTTTGGGGTTGTTTGTTTTTCGAATGTATTGGCCCTTCACTACTCGGTCGCTCTATTGCGGGCCTGGTCGAACCCTTGATGATTATGACTGAAAGGCCCTGTGATTGTATGCCGGACGAAAAGAATTTAAAAAATAAAATATAATAATGATAAATGAAAAAGTTATGAAAATCATTCTTAAATAAACTGTTCATTTTTTTAATTTTAAAAAGATTAAATTTGATAAAATTTTCATTTAAAAGTTAAAGTTAATTATTTAAATAAATTTAAAAATAGAACCTTATTATAAATTTTAAAACGAAATAATTAATTATTTGACTAAAATCATTGTAGAAAGTCGAATGTATATAAAAATCGATGCTATTTAAGTAATAACGAGATAAAAACAATTAAATTTAATTATTTTAACAGTTTAAACAGCTTTGAAAATCAAATTTTTTAATTAGAATAGTTAATACTTATCATTATTATAAATTGAAATGAGATTTCGGGAGGTAGAATGAAGTTGGTGAAATTGGATACTAACTTCACTTACGGTATATTCTGTTCATTGAGATATTGCATTAGATACAATTAAACGTCATATTCTAGTGTTTGCTACCTTTCCGAGTAATTTAGTTCGGTGTGTTATGGCAACGAAATGCAATGGGAGATCTGTCAAGGGGTATCTTCACGGAAGACTTTCTATGAGAAACTAGCCCCTGTTTAGGTGTTACAAACGTGAAGAAAACTTGAAAAATTCCACGTGGCCAACTTGTTGGCGAGGCGCGAACCCACAACTACCAGCGTTAGGTGGTTTTATCCACTCGGGCAGGTTCAATGTGAATGGTACTGTATGCAAATTCATAACATTAAAATGCTTGATTTTTTAATTCTGTAACCTATTCCACGGAATCGAGATATCAGGATCGATTCTTTTCGGATCCTTACGAGTTCTCATACAGTATAAGAGACGAGACATCCTCTTCCATCCTTTGCGCATGAGTTGATCGATCCTCTTGCGGGTTACCACGTCTTTTGTAGATTCGAAATAGTTCGCACCACTGGTAGAAGCCCATCGATGGCCGAGTGGATAAAACCACCGAAGCTGGTCGCGGATTCGTGCTTGACTCGTGACTATCTAGGCTTACTGATGAAAAATTATGAAATTGAGGATGAATTATTCTGAAAAAGAGGGCATTGACTCCCGAATTTAGAAACAATGTATTTGACTAGAGTGAAAGCAGATTTTAAATTGAAAGTGGAAGACACGTCATTTTCTTTCTTTTCTTTCTTCCTCGTTAGTTGTATTTATAAGTGTGTGCCAGCAAATAGCACGAAATATCTCGAAATGCATTTATAAATCACGTAATTAGAATATGGCATCTTGAAGCGCGATATTAAACGTCGATGAAATTATTCCGACGTGAGTGCAACGAATCGAGTAAACAGCGAGCAGCAGCTCGAGAAATTGTCTCTTTTATTGTCTGTTATTTTGTAATTTAACATTTTAAGCTTAATTGTATTAAAATTTCATACATAAAATCAATGCGCAATACATATTGCAAACTCACGGTTAACTTCCTCCAACAATTCAAACTTGGATTTTATGTTGTAACACGAATTTTGTTGCTTCTTTGTAATTAAACCACATAAAAATTAAGTTATCCTAAAATGATGTCTTGAGATAAATTTGTGAACTGTCCTTAGGGTACGACTCACTGGCGTGGCTCGCATGGTAGTGGGTGGATAGTGGCCTGGAGGCACTTAACCACCACGTGTTTTGAAATGGAGCTAGCCGCATTGGTTCTTGCGATTTTAAAGTATAATTTCATATAACTCTGTCGTAAAATATACTAAATCAATTAACCGAAGGGATATACAGTTACCTTTGAAAAAATAAGCTTTATTCTGAGAGTATGTCCAGACGTGAGCGTAACCGTCGATACCAGACGAAGGTAAACCTTTCCATTCCACTTCTATGTTATGGGGATCGCCGTAACGGGTGCGATTATGCCTGTTTTCGTACATCCAATATTTGTTCTTTCGAAAGAAGTACGTGTTGTATATGAACTGTCCGTCTGGTTTACTTCTGACCCAATCGAACACTGCGTCGAAACGACCTTTGCACACCCCTGAAGAAGCAAAATAATTAGAAAAAAGAAAACCTGATGAAGATAAGATTCGGAGATGAAAAATTTAAATATCCTCACCGTACAGACGTTGTATAGTTTTCCTGTCTTCCCATTCCAGTTCGAAGTTGTTGGTGGGGATTATTTTAGAGTAGACGGCGTGCATAATGGATTTCTGGTGCGACGTGTGAAACAATCCCAGAGTGTGTCCCACTTCGTGGATTGCTACCTTCACCAAATTGGTACCCTGTTCGGAGCCGATGGTGAAGAATTCGTCGTCGTCTACGTGTATTTCCGAATTGTGGGCCATGTTAATGGCGTGTGACAATTGTCCTCCGTATCCGTCGAAACGATTCGGACAATTTAAGTGTTCCCCTGTGTTGGAAATTTTAATTTTACGATTAAAAGGGTGACTCAGAAAGAAAATACTCATACAAAATAAAAATAAAGTAGAAAACAATTATATAGAAGAACGTTTAGAACTAATAGAGATACCTGGCGTCTCTTCCAGTTTCCTTGATACATTTAGGGATATTCCCTTAACTTTTATAATAGACAAATAGACAAACATACAGACACCTTCAAAAAATTTATACGCAGCTTAGGTTAAAAAGAAACGAATAGTCTTATACGGTTTCCAACACTAACGAAGAGAAGTTAATGTATGCCACGTTGTGATTTTAAACGTCTGAATTTAAAAATTTTACTCATTTTTGCTGGTATATAAAAGCTTTTTCTGTCTAGAAATTATATACAGGGTGGGCCAAAAATCAGTTAACCGACATGTTATGCATTTAAGAACCGTTTAAACCGGTCTGGAACGGCACATTAAAGCCCTTAATTAGCACATTAAAAACCTTATTCACAACCAATAATATTGAGTTAAAATTAGAAAATGAGCAATTACCATTCATTTTATCTTTAGTACGCTCGCTTATTGGCTAATTTCTAACTCTAACTGCATCCTTGGCTTCGAATACAGACATTAGAGGATTTAGACTTTATCTAAGGTGCCAATGCGCTCTTTATTCTCAATTATTTATTATTATTTTTAATTTTCTAAATATTCGATTTTCTTTATTCAGAATATTTTTCTGTTTCTGTAAGTTCCAAACCTTTACTGATATACAATGAATCGTTAATTGTTTAGACTAAGATAGTTTTAGAGCATTTGGTGCTGACGCTTTTCTCTGCTCATTTTTCTATACCGATTGACCCCATTGAGAGTCAGGCACGCGTATATTGGGCAAGATTTAGAGCTGCCACAACCTATGCACTAATGGCAAAACGTTATTCCAAAAGGAAAATCGTGTACTAAGAGGTAAAATATTCAAGAAAGAAGTTACCTCTTCCGAAAGCCAAAAGGATATCGACGTCTTCAACGGGCGATTTCGTATCCTCCCAAAATATCAGAGGGATGACTTCGGACCACATCCTGAAAGCCAGGGCAAAAGCCGCTCTCTGCACGTTTATACTCATCTGTCCACTATAAGCGGAACTTGCCAGTCTCCACGTTACCATTTCCTGTTGTGAAAATTTATGTAGAAAATTAATAGAAATTAAAACATAAGAATGGCCAGAAAGCGTAAACTTGCATGCTAATTGCACATTGCGATGAGGGATCCGAGTTGGGGTATGGCATCTTTCGAAATATTTTAATATTTTATCAATAAGTTCGAAACTAAATATTAATTAAAGAAAGTAAACGCGTAACTGAATATAAATATGACAAATAAATACTATTTAATTACGTTTATCATGTATAAATTATTCGTTAAATCTTAGATAGCGGAGATGCCACAGGGGCCATTTCACTTGCCCTTGGAGGCTTCTTGTAAGGTGAAGGCCTCAAAATTTAGTGTTTTATGTAAAACACATGGTTGGGAAGTGATGCAAATTAAAATTTCTTTAGATAAGTGTTGTAAAATTATTATTTTTTTTTATTAGTTTTATTCATGCATTTTTATGGCTTTCGGAGAAGGGTGGACCACACATTTGTCGCTCAATAATTTAAAATCACGCTCATAATTTAAACTGTTAAAAATATTCACATATTATATCTCTGATTTTAGTAAATTCCCGTTTTACGACTGTTATAAATTTTTCATTACGACTGCATGAAAATACACGGAACAAAAAAATAGATAAATATGCAAATTTTCTTACATAATTAATTTTTAAAGATATAAAATTATGCTTTCTATATTTCTTGTAGCATATTTTCTGAATAATCTAATGAGAAAATGTTAAATTTTATAGCATCCGCATCATTCTAAAACTATCTAAACTGTGGCTCGCGGATTACCAAGGATTATCGAAAGTTGTTATTGCATAAACCATTCTCACAACAAGGAGTTTGGAAAAGCCAGAAGTTCTATAAAAATATCAGTTCATAATCAGGCATGATGAGCGGAAATTGTTTTTAGTGTGAGTCAGTAAACTCCCCCACCCAACCGCTCATTCTGGGTCTAGCCGAACCCATGATTAAAAGGTCTCCTCTTAGTGCTCTCATAATAGTCAAAGATGAAAAAAAAGGGTGAGAATGGAGTATGCCCCGATTCATAGTGCTCGTAATGAAGTATGGATTCGAACTGGAGTTTCTACAGAGATAGGCCCACAGTCATTTTATGTACAGTACTTGAGGGTCCTGTTCCAATCTTTTAGAGGCATTGTGTGATATACATATATGAAAAAAAATATTAGTAATAAACAGTGAGATGAGGCCCTCGCAGTGGCACTTTATCCTATGGTCACAAAGGTCAATTGCCCGGGGATACCACCAATAGGGAGCCCCAAACAAATCTTTTATAAGAAAATTTCCCCAAAATTCTCTACAGTCAACACTGTACACGGGGCCCCTAATTCAAATTCGCCCGGACGCCCACGAAGTTATAAAGCTCTACTGGGTTCTCGAGTACGGCGTTTATGCCCATGCATTAACGTGATCCTGAGTAGACCGCGACAACCAGTTCCCAACGAACACAACGCGTAACACCAGTACAAAGAACTGTGCTATTGTTACGCAAGCAGCCAAATCATATTAACCATTTAAAAATTACCTCGACTAAATATTGATGCTGTTTTCTTTCTTTACCCGTCGACCTCTTTCTTCTTCGTTTTTGTATCAAAGCACGTTGCACTTCGTTTGAAGTACAATTGCCCAATTTTCCCATTTCTAATTTCTTAATATATTCCTTCATCCAGGACTTTCTTATAGGAACCATCCCTTTGCCAAGAGTATCGGGATCGTCTTTCGTCTTTGAGTTATTCATCACGTGACGCTTGGATCGTCGATAATAAATGGGTAAAACACTATTAGGATGACCTTTAGAAACGAACGGAATTCATTAGAAACGTCAGAGATTAATACAATTTAAAAATTACACAAGAAAAACACTCATAAATACGTTTATTGTGTCTTCTGCGATGCCCCAACTCGGCAAAATTATCAGAATTTCCACACCTGGACATGCTCATGTGCTTCAAAGTTTCTTCGTCTAAACGTCCCGTTAATGGCATTCCATATACTTGCTGATAACGTTTGATGGCATCTCGAGTTTGCCTCTTGCTACAGAATTTATTAGAATTACCATTGCTGGCGGCCATTTTGGATTTTTTAGAGTTGCATCTGAGATATCCGTAACGTATTAAAATTTCCTTGAAAATATATTTAAAATCTAAATTAAATTTATTGTTAGAACGTACTAATTCGAATATATGGAAGCCACAAATGTTACCTTGGCTTTAGTTTCTGAGGTGACGAGGTTGCTGTTTTCTGTGGAAGTGAATTTCCACGAAGGCAAACGTTGCTTGAGTCTATAAGATATTCCGAATGATCCAAGAAAGAAGAGAAATATAAATAATTTTCGAATTAACGCCCCTTCCATATTTCCTGTCGATGCGATGACATTCCGTTTTGGAAACTGCCAAAAAATATTTTAAAATGAAATTTTTAAGTCGTGGGTTCGGATCCCTACAAGAGATCCGAACCCACGACTTAAAATAACTAAAGGAATGTTACAACATTAACAATTATTTAAAGAAATTACAGTTACAGCTCGTAATTTATTTAATTAACTTAATTATAATTAAATTCTATAACTATCAATTGCTTATTAATTAAAACAAGTAGGACTAATTATAATTAAAATACATTCACACCGTTTAACAACGGCCACTGACGGAAACGTAAAAATTGGCCGCAGTTTAGAGGTAACCGTCATCGAGATGCGCCCATTATTGAAGGTTCAACTATAGCTTATAAAGTTACTTTCGAGGAAAGTCGCGAGTTCGGCTCTCTGGAAGAGAATCGAACCCGCGACTTCCAGAAAAGCTCAACTTAAGTACGTATCTCGTATAAAGAAAAGGTCGGCCATCTTGCAGCGCAGTTGCCTGCAGCGTGATAAGTAATTGAAAATTTTGATGGAGTTATTAAAGTAAGACGAATTAAGGACCAATTATTGATTTCGTCTTATTGCTGTATAATAATAGCTTAATATATTTTTTACTCGTGGCTATTAAATCAACAGCCTTATAACTTATGCTAATTAATGCAATTAGCATAAAAAGGAAGCTTAATTACTGATTAATATGCGAGAAGAGTGTGGGGTGAGTTGCTCAACTTGTTGATGTAACTTCGTGTGTCGTCTTTATTAACGAAGGAATTCGCAAGGAAATGCATTTACATTCTTATCCCGGGATGGGTAAGACCGACGTTTTTTCATTTTCATAAAATAAAATGTTACAAAATTGTAATAATAGTTACAAATCATGCTTTTGTAACTAATAATAATCTAGATATTATGCATCATCCAAGCCAGGAGATTTGCCTCCTCTCCTTGTATCTAATTGTTCGTAGTCATTAAACATAAAATGCATTGTTTTGTTACAATATTGCCCACTTTTACATCACTCTGACATCGTTCCTACTTTTGTGTAACGAGAAAGTGTCAAAATGGCAAGAGTGTACTACAATGCGAATGTTCTTGTAAAGTGTATTGTTTTATCAGAATAGGGTATAATTTTACGTCACTTATACACCGTTTCTACCTATAACGAGAAAGCAGAGGCGCGTTATCCTATGGGCGAAAGGATCTATTGCCTGGGGCCCTCATCAACAGGAAGCTTCAAAACCAATGTTTTATAAGAAAATGTTTCTCTCAAAAAATTCACCCGAAGAAAAATGTTCGAAGTCGACACTGTACAGTACATGGGCCGTTCTAATTTAAATTCGCCCGGGCCCCTTGAAACCACTGCCAGAAAGTATCAAACTGACTTAAGAGTGCACACAGTTGTACAATACGAATGCATCTATAAAATGTATTGACTTGTCAGAACAGCGCACGATTTTACGTCATTCATATTAAATAAATTCGTCCGTTGTCGTTCGTCCGTTTGTATAAATAATTTATCGATGAAAAAGGGTAAAGGCCATCACGGTGGAGTTCTCTCCTCTGTTTTAAAATAAATGCGGAGTTTTCCTTATTTATTTCAAAATTTTCATCCGTTCTTCCTTCGGCCACCAGTAACCAAGAGGACGAAACCACCGAACACTGGTAGTTGGTGGCAGTAGCGTGTTATAGTTTCGTGGGGCCCGGGTGAATTGGAATTAGGGGCCCCGTGTACAGTATTGACTTCAGACATTTTCCTTCGGGGAATTGATTTGGGGAAATATTTTCTTATAAAATAGTGGTTCGGGGCTTCCTGTTGTTGTTGTTGGGTGCACCAGACAATTGCCCTTTTTTGCCCATAGGATAATGTGCCACTGGTTGGTCGCGGATTAGAGCGAACTTTCCGAGTTTTATTTACGCGTCTAACATCTAAATGGGGGCCAGTTTCCATAGAAGTCCTCCCGGGAGGCACCACCCCTCGACAGATCGCCTAGTTCCATCAATCGAATTCAATCCGATCCACCTTTCTTTAAATAAAAAAGGGAAATCCCCTTCTCTCCTTTATAAATGGGCGTGTTTTTCCTCCTCTCCTTCGAAAAGGCAAAATAACTATGAAATTTCTTCTTTAAAAAAACGGGCCAACGTCCCATTTTTCCCTTTTTTACTACAAATTATGAAGTAAAAACAAGAAAAATATAACAATTCCAAGTTAAATAAAATAAGCCTACTTTTCTTCGTAATGTTCTTTTTAATAAAACTTCATGAAAATAGCTTTAAAATATTGTTAAATTCATTTTATTTTTTTAGCACTTACAGTTGGCATTTATCGCGAGTGGGCCAGCAAATTTGTTACAATTGTTTACAATATACAATAACAAGTTGGCTCCTTTCCACAACAACAACGTAATTTATCATTCGATAACCATGTACAGAATACCCTCGCTTTACGACCTCATCCAGTTTGTACGATTAACTTCTTACGACTGACGTAAATTTTCTATTGTGACTTTATAATATCACAATATGAGGTATTTTACAAGTTCAAAATAGGAAATAAAAGCTAGTCTTCATAACCGAATGGAAGCAGAGCGGTTCGTTTTACGACGGTTTTCCAAGAAACGGTTGAGACGTAAATCGAGGGACCTTGCAGGTGTCGATTTTTGTTTACGTATCGTTTATTTAATATTAAAAATGCATTTTTCGGCAACCGACTTGGTTGTAAAAGTGGTGTTTACATCCTTTTTATGTTCTAATTGGTCTACGGAAGAACCGTCGTAAAGTGAGCCATCGCATTATTCATAGTTTCACTGCAGTAAAGTGAAGTCGTATGTTCATAAATGACAATTAAATTATCTAATACCACACAAGAAAGGCCAACGAAAAGCTGAGTTCTTGAAATAGGGCATTTTATATAGTAACGATAGAAGATGTATGCTAGTGGAAGTACAGTACGTAGTAAGACGAGGTTTTCGTATGTTCCAAATGAGTGAATTTAAATGTCAGCTGGCCCATCGGCGGTCGAGTGGATAAAACTGCCGAACATCGTGGGTTCGCGCCTGGCCAAAGGAAGGGCCACATGGAAATTTTCACGTTTGTAACACCAAAATAGGGGCCAATTTCGCATAGAAATCGTCACGAGGGGGTAATTGGCCAGTGGTCGCATTGCCATATATAAAGAAGCATAAATATGTCATCCGTGTAATCAGATTAAAATATCAATTATATTTTCGATAGTATTACATACACAATATATATATCAATTTACTTTTGTAATAGTGAGCTTATTCGAATGCAGCAGCCAGCCTAACTACAAAGGTGTACGTAATTTCATGCGGATTACGTGTTTAAGAGAGAATTTGAAAATGGGTGCGGGTTATAAGCCGATTTTAAATTGCAATTTCGAAATTTCTTCATTATTTTCATCAACTCTTCCATTAATTTCTTTTACAGTATTCCATTTCAGCGACATTACTCTTTTTATAACGTTAGAATTGAATTGATGGAATATGGGCGATATCTCCCCAGGGGGACTGGCTATGGGAACCGACCCCTTACTTAGGTGTTAGACACGTGAAGAAATTTCGCAAAACTCCACGTGTCATAACAGATGTGAACCCACGACTGGCATTCTACGGTTTTATCCACTCGCCAGTGGACGAGTGGATAAAACCATCGAATGGCAAAGTAGCGTATATGTAACACTAAATAATTGTTCTGCTGAGCATTTATTGTTAATAAATTATTAATTATTTTCATTTCCGTCATTTTTTATTGAAATTATTAATTAGGAAAATTTAATTAATTTAATTCAACCTGTCCAAATTTAAAGAAAATCATATCGTTTAGTATCTAATGCGAAATTTATTGATATAAATTCGATAAAACAACTTTTACGAAGCTGAAAAAATGAATTTATATACGATGCATCACCATTAAGTACGGCACTCAATAATACTTTTAAAAGTGTAGTATTGTATTTATGCATTAAACAATGCCTCTAATCCTGCTAGCCCTTCTGTGATACAACCTGCTTAAATATAAGCACTTCTAAGAGAACGGGTCTCATATATAGAAGGCTGCTTTTCGTCTCTGGGAGGCTCTGTGTTATAGATAGCCTAAACATTGTACTATGAGAAACAAATTAGCCTATAGACCTACCCTACTAACTAGACAAGGGGTTATTAATACTCACGTATCAATATCAAATTAAATTACACAGCACGTGCCAAAATGGAGATAGAGCCATACAGAGTCGCATCAGAACATTCAGAATTCTTACAAAGGACGAGAAATTTGTCATTATTTATCAAAATACTCTTTACCTTATTTAAATATTTTAATACTAGTTACAGTCAAACCTCTGAACGACGGCCACTAACGAAATCGTAAAAAGAAATGGCGGCGCAGTTTAGTGGTGACTCTTATCGGAGGTTCGACTGTACCACGTTTAAATGGTTATTTGGCACTATTTCACACACACATGTCTTTAAATGCCCTTTTCTTTCAAGATAAGGACAATCTATAGATTTACTTTATCCTGTAGGTTACGTATAAGTATATAGATGTCCACAGATAGGATAATGGTAAACCTGTAGGATAGGTTTACCTTTATCCTGTAGGTACCCGCATCTCTAAGAACACAAGATATAGGTGAACTACAGGTTTGCTTATATTCAATACCGGTTTTACAAAGTTAACTGAAGTTAAATGTGTTCATACCTTTGACCTTTAATCCGACTTTTTATAAATTTTACCGAAAAGTTCATAATCTTCAGCAGTTTTTTGGCATTTACACAAGGAAAAAGGCACGAATTTCTAACTTTAAATTTCTAAACAACTGGCATTTTCGGTCGCAGAAAATAATTTTCCATAAATAAAATGGGGTAGACTATAGAAAGTAAAGATGAGAGAGAAGAGAAAAGAGAAACTCACCCTTTAATGCCTTTAAAAAAACGGTATTTAAGCAAATGCACCCCTTTTAATACTTAAACTACGTTTATCAAAATTCCACCCAAAAAGTGATTTCTGTTTAAAAAGAATAAACTCGTACCCGAACAACACCCATGGGTGGACATTCCACACAAAAAAGATGCCCTTTTCTTCTATTTTAATACACATAAACATTACCTTTTATTGTCGTCTTCCGATAATACACGAGCGATACAAACACCCCGAATTATTTATCGTGTTACTAGACACAAGAGGCGAGGGAGACGATCGAAAAACAATTAAAAAAAAAACAATTAATTTGGAAACTAAACAATTGTGTAAAGGATAAAAATGATTTATTAATTAAGTAGCGAACAATAAAAAACAAATAGAAGAAGGTAGTCACGTCGGGGGAAGGGGGTAGACGTATACACTATGCATTTTGAAGGAGTGGCTCGTTAACGACGTGCCGAGGAGAGAAAGGAGATAGTGTGTTATCAAGTGTTGTCAAACACGCCCCGTTGTGTGGTTCCGTGCGAGAAATTTCGGTTTTTAGAACGTGGCGAAGCTCTGCGTGAAGTCGTGAGCGTTGTGTGGAATGCATACACCCTTCCTGTTTCTTGTCCTTGCCGTTTTCCATCCGCCGAAACTACTACTTTAATAAGGAATTAAGTAGTTCTGGCGTTGATTATCCAATTAAAACACTCGTTTCTTCTATTCTAAACAATAAAATATCTCGTTTTAACATACCTTTTTTAAAGATTTTAACCTTAAAACTTACACCCCGGTTCGAATGGAGGCGGGGTTGATGCGTTAAATCTAGTGTTCGACTGATTAAAATTTCGTGATTTTTGTTTTATTTTTAATTAATTAACCGGGCTTTAAGTAATTTAATTTTTATAAATATTTTAACAGGTGAAGTTATTTTAAATAAAATATTACCGACAGAACCGAGCTCGGCTATTGTCTGAAAGTAGAATTAACGTACGGGTGGCCCAAATGTCAGTTAACCGTGTAATTTGAAAGTGACTGCGAAACGTTTCTAAGTAGTAAAGCTCTTGGATAAGAGTAATTTAGGTTAACCGACTTTTGGACCACCCTAAATTAGGAGGGGACATTTTTTTTGTAAATTGTTCTACAAAATTCATTTTTTCACTGAATTTAAAGAAAGAAGAATTTCCTCTTGGTCCGAACCCGTGACAATTGACTCAGGTTCGAACCCAAACTCCTGCGTATTTTGTTCTTATTTCACATAGGCTATTAATATTACGAATTAACAAATTCGAAAGAATTAATGTGTAAAATTTAAGGCTTTTACGTATTTAAATTAAGTTAAATTAACTAATTGTTCACGATTCTAACGTGCGGCTGGTCCAAAAGTCAGTTAACCATTGTGAAAGCTAAATTTCTGTGTCACTCGGATACTTTATTACTTATTAAACTTCACAAAAATTGTATAAAAATGGCGTAAGTCGGTAACACTGTCCAATTGTTTAAACGTACAGTCAACTGACTTTTGGGCCACGCTGTATATAACACGATATTATCAATAAATTAATCAATTTCGGCGGTAAATCGTCATCTTAATTAAGAATCCCATTAAAAATGTATAAAATTATATTTAAATTTAATACATTTCTTCACATTTATGTATAAATAAAGGAATTTTACGACTTAATTGTAATTAAGTGTAGTCTTCTTCACTCCTCGTGAAAATAAAAAAGACATTTAAAAATTGAATTAATAAGCATCTCGACAGTAAAATTAACACAAATATTTTATATAAAACTTATTTAAAATTGAAAATTTTAACGAGTTACAATTATTTACAATTAATTCGTCCTCAAAATGATTATATTAATAAGTATAATAAGGTAGCGTACATACTTCAAACGATGCTTCGTCAACGGGATAAACGTCACTTACCATAATTTAAAGAAGGTTAATTATATAATTAAGACCATTTTAAATATCAAAAACTATGATTTGCCCTTTTTTAAATGATTTTTTAAAGTCAATTTTAGCGAATAAGTGGGCACTCCTCCAGTGTTGACACGCATAAAGGATGCTCGTTTATTCGCTTATTTTTTTTGTAAAATTTCTTAAGATTTTGATTAAAAAATGGTTTGGTATGGAAGATAACCTCCTCTTTTAACATTTTAACGTAAAAATTACAGTGTAGACTTACCTTTTTTTAGTGTAAAATCCCGTACTTGTTCACCTCTTCTCGTACAAGATGGCTTACAAATTATGAGATGGGGAGGGAGAAGCGGCACTTTTCAAGTTTTGATTCACAGCGAGTTGATTCGATGAATGAATGAATAAATGCGTAGGCTTACTCTTAACCAATAGGATATTACCAAATCTGTTCATTTGTTCATTAAATTATAATTATTTAAATACGTTTTCTTGTTACGTCTCTGGGATAACCAATGATGGAACATCTTTGAAACTCAATTATACTTTAATACATCATCCTAATTAATTAAAACAGCTACAGTTGATTGTATTTATGTTCGATATAATTAATTTAAACTATTTTTAAATATATAATGAAGTATATTTTAAACAGGTGACGATTTAAAGAGGTGTTTTAATGCGCTGCCCTTCTGAATCCAACATTAATTGCTGAGACGTGGATAAAATAAGGAAGGTTAAGTAGATACCAAGGATGAATATGTAGCGAAAACTGCAGGTGTGTCTACTGTTTTTATGATTGATATTTTTCTTTTTTTTTGCTCGAGTTTGATACTAAAGAACGTAATTTGGATGTATAATTCAGCTCCTCTGTGTAAACACGTGGAAGTGCTAATGAGACTCGCTGCTTCAATTACTGATGTTTTGAACTGGAAGATAGGCTAGAAACGTTAAAATTATCTGTTTTTAAAGCATTTTACTTTATTTCCAATCTGAATTACTTATATTTTGTGAGTTAAAATGCATATAATGCGATCTTCATGAGGTGTAAACCACTACTCGTGTACGATATCACAGATATAACATATTAAAGAGTTATGTTTAATTTTCGAAATTTAAACATTTGAACACTAAAGTGTGACTTGTTAGGTCTCGATTAAACTGTATTTAATGTAATTAATGTATTTAATTTAAACTGTAGTGACTATAGTTATGTTCAGATTTCAAACGATAAGCGGGTTTTGTGGAAATGGCATTGTTTACACCAGAGAAGTACCTCGTAAATCTTGATCTTCCGTTGGAACTTTGTGACAAAATCAAATTATATAGTCGAAATTTTATCTAGTTTATATAAAATTAAATAGATAGGGTATCATTTAAATCGCATTAGCATAATTAGCAGAGTTTATCAAAGTGCTTCTACTTTTGAGAGAATAATGCACAAATTCTAGGTTTTTTTATTACATTTTCTGTTTTATTTCGTTTATATCGAATGAAGCTATTGTGTTTATAAGCTAAACAAATCTTTATTTTGGATAAATTATAATATTCGTGCCATTTTTCAAGGCATGTTTACGTTAAACAACGTTTGGTCGTGCTAGATCTTCAGAGCAATACGTCGGACCTTCAGAGCAATGTGGAATAACTCATACAGAACGTTAGAAATATAAAATTTAAGCATTTAGATCATTCGAAACTAGGAAATTTTTCTATTGATTAATTTTTCGGTAATGGGGTTAAGCGGGATCATCGAACTAAGGCGAGGCAAAATCAAAATCGCTTGGTGGCAGATCGTGTTATTAACATCGAATAATTGATAGCTTTTTAATTATGATTAAAAATCAAAGAATAAATAGCCACATAAAAAATCGAAATTTGATTTTGTACGTGATTTTATTCTTTTATAGGCCCGTATCGTTTGTTATGCATCAAGGTCTGTTCTATTCAAAGCTGTCTTTTCTTCAGAAAGCCTTTTAAAATTATTTATGATAGAAAATAAGATAAAATAAACATCGGTGTAGCTTATGGAACCATTTTTAACTGTGTTTAGATACAAATTTAAAGAGAAATCTGATTATTTGACACGGAGGAAACTCAGTAACACATTAGAACCACATTCTACAACGTAAAAAGTTTAGTGATGAATCACGATAGTGACTCTAGCAGCCATAAATTGGCTTTAATTGAATCGAAAAAACTTCTTTCTACAGATATAATAAGTAATTACTTATATTGAGGGGGAGAGTTACGTCTACAGTCGAACGAAAACTAGTTGTAGCAATGGGTAACGAATTTCACAGGCCTCTTACTACATTAAATTATTTTTTGCTACTTTCATAATAGACCAATATATTTATAAATTCATTATAAAATATAAAGGTTAGCCTAATTTCAAACTTAATTTTTAAACGTGAATTAACATAGTTGGAGACCTTGGCCGCTAAACACGAGGCGTGTCCCTCCTTTGTATATACAACGATTAAATGTATAAAAATAAAATTTATTTCCTAAAGATTAATTTAAAACGCAATTTACCTGCCAAATAAATTAATTGTAAACATATTTTAAATTTTTTTAAAGCTAGTTTCGACGTTTACTTGTCTACGTTTAAAATTCGTTACGGCATTCAATCAGTCGTTGCTTTATGCTAAAATTATATTTTGTAATTATTGTATGAAATTTTACATAAATGTATTTTTAAAATTGTAAATTATAATTTAAATTTAAATTAAACATTATAATTTAAATTATGCACGGAAAATTAAGGTTAGGTTTCATAGGCAAATGTTCAAAATTGCACAAGGACTAGTAAAGTCCTTGTGCAACTTTTAACGTTAATAACTTTGGATGTATACATGATAAAAATGCAATGTAAACGGCATATAAAAGCTCAATTCTTTAACTTTCTAGTATAATTTACAATTTTTATGGATTTCGGGTTCCCAAGTCGTAGCACATAGTTAACCTTTCCCTTCCACTATAGCTAATTTCGATTACATAAAAGATCTGAAAATAAATAAGAATTAATGAACAAAATTTGAAAACACTAACAAATAAAAAACTTAAAAATTAAGTTTTTATATGCCGTTTACAGTGTATTTCTATCGTGTATACATCCAAATTTATTAAAGTTTAAAGTAGAATTGTACTGTACGAGGTCTTTGCAAACTTGTAAGTCAAATTTTGGCTTATTTTTAATTAAAAATTTCTTTTTATCAATTTAATATATAAACCGTGTCTAAATTTCACGAAATATTTTTTTATTTTATGATGAATTTTTGTTGAATTTTCTATAATTATTCGTGCATAAGCTCTATCAACAGCGAATATCGTCTTTTCGAAAAAAATTCACTGATTTTGCTGGTTTTTTTTATCCCAGAAAATTTATAAATATTTATGCATAAAATGCGAAAAGTTAGCAAGAATTACAATAGATCATTTGAATGAAAACAATGAGATAATAATTAGTAACTTTTATGCATTAAAACGCGTGCAATACAACTTCACTTTACGACTCCCCCACTTTTACGACTGGAATAAATCTTCTACGATCGTATTTAATGCCATATTTAAGTGGCAAATTTTTTGATGAGTCGTTTAGACGTGATGTGTAACGGTTCAAACCCATTTCCTGAAACAGAACCTTAATTTATGATATTGATTCTATGGAAAATTGCACTTCGATTTACGACGTCTCTGTTTACTCACAGTGTGAATTTGCTCTGTGTTTAACAAGCTGTTGTACGTGATTGGCAGGGTAGTTTTCCTCCACTCGACCAATTATGCAACGTATTGACAGTGTCTCTCGAGAGGACCGTTCTGTAAGAAACTGTC
The DNA here is from genome assembly GCF_000671375.1 of Centruroides sculpturatus. Taxonomy (NCBI): domain Eukaryota; kingdom Metazoa; phylum Arthropoda; class Arachnida; order Scorpiones; family Buthidae; genus Centruroides; species Centruroides sculpturatus. The sequence continues at coordinate 14,924 of NW_019385933.1, read as the reverse complement.
CCTGTTTAGGTGTTAGACACGCGAAGAAAATCGAGAAAATTTCCACGTGATAGCTCGTTGGTCAGGCGCGATCCTGCGACCAGTGAGCTCAGGTTAGGTAGTGATGGGCGAATTAACGCTAACAGGATGTTCTCACCATCAAAATTACTCGAATTCCTTCTTATCAGCGCCATGTTTTACCCGTGAAAGAATAAACAAAGATCGGCGTAACTTGCAGATTTATAGGACACACTGTGTTTTACATCATTAGATATTTTAGTAAACGTATAAACATTATCAAATTATACCTTTTATATAAACTTTAAAGTAGGTCTTTTGTATGACCAGAAATTAAAATAATTATAGTGTAATTTTCTTGTTTTCTACTTTGAAACTGATCTATATTCTAGATAATGTCAGCTATCTAGAACATAAATCTGCCTAGTTAATTTATAAAACAAATTCGACATTGTTATGAAATTATAAAAAGTTTACGTTCTTAGGAGTGCTTTAAAAACTGTACAAATGTTTCTTTTTTAAAATAACTTTCTTACTGCGTTACACACAGACGGCGAGACTTTCAAGTACGAGATTGAGTTCTCTTATAAATTTAATAATTTTAATTAATGATCCATCTTGTATTGAATGACGTGGGTTCATACCCCGTTCAGAACTAACATACTTCGATAAGAATTTCTTATTTCGGTACAGATTTGAATAAATAAAATTAAGACTGTTTGTTTACCGAGGTACAATAGTGAGGGTGTACCATTCTTTGATCTATTTCAATGGTCAGACACTATAAAGAAAAGATGGCGGGTTTCTAGTGGGACAAGGAAGAAGATAATTGAAGCTGTAGTCAATGGGATATCGATACTTGAGTTTAGTGAAAGGTTTTCAGTGCCGTTCACAAGTTTACACCGCCGATACCAAAATAAAAATATAGTTATACGTTGTTATCTCTTGTTAATAGAATAAAAATGCTTACACAAAAGTGTAACTCACGGTATAGTACCATGAGTATTGTGTGGATACAAAAGGTCGCAAGCAGTTTGTTTGTGGACACTGCGAGTAATCAGTAAAACTCTGATTACGAACGTCTTCCAAGGGGTTTTTTATTATTTTCTAATAAAACATAACATAGTTTCCAGTCTGACACTGTACAATACATCTACAGTCATAAAATGCAAGGTTATACACGCAACAATTGCACAAAATTTCGATGCTTTAACGAGCATAAACGATAAAAAATTGCAAATTAATTAAGAAAGAACAGGATATTTTTCCTTTATTTCCAGTAAAACTTGAAGAAGATGGAGGAGCAGGTGAGAGTTAAATAAACAAAGCGTTGTGCAACGAAGAAAAAAAAGCCACGATAAGAATAAATTAATGTTTAAAATTGACATTAAAGTCCTTGGCAAGATGTCGGATAAATAAGACATTAAAAGCTCTACCCCCTTTACGTCATATTTACATAATTACGTGGCAATTAAAATCTACTACGTGAAGAAAATACAATCATTTGTAACTCGATCACGGAACAAATATACTTTAGTTCGATAACCAGTTTTTTCGCTGGCTCAATTATTACCCTGGATATAGTGACAAGTCATTTGTGTTACATATAAAACCGCGCCTCCACCCATATCTATTTACAAAAGGCTATCTGGCCTCCGGGTCGGATCCGAACCCGTGACCTTCGGAAACGTGCCAAAGCCTATCGTAATTATAATATCGAGTATTAATCTACTACGATGTTATTTTTGTCTGTTTACGTATATAAATTATATTTTTCCATCCGGTTTTATAAAGAATTTATTTTCAAGTGAGATAAATGGAATGAAAAACGTGTCAACAAATTACTCGAACTGATAATTGAGAGTAATAAATGCCGAGCAAATATTTGTGTTACATTTAAATAAGTATGATGTTCTCGAAGGAAAAATATTACTTTTTATGTAACAAACGTTTAAAATTTTCCAATATTAATTATGAAATTGCAAAAAAGTTGCTCAAGGTAGCCAAGAAATTGTCAAGAAGTCCATATTTGTCGCGATGTTTGTCAAGAAATTGTCGTTTACCACGAAATCCTTATTGCCAAAAAAATTCAGTTGTCAAGAATTCCCATCTTAAACGCTAAGAAAAACAATATACTAAGTTATTTTGAAATTAATTTACATTTTTATAGGAAAATTTTCCATAATATTTTGAGAATTTCATCAAATAACAATTCACGATTGAGGTTAATTGGTAGAAAAATAAATTTTCAGTACACATCGCTTGTTAATTGAATATGTCACACGATAACGTGAAAATTTTTGCATTTTTTCCTCATTTTCGAAGTGAAAATTTTGAAATTTTACATAAAATTATATACAAAAAGTGTAAATGATGTTAGTAAAATCGATAAAATTGAAGAAAATCGGAATCAAAATGTACAATATTCATATTAAATGTCAAAAATAATAAATATTGTCTCTTATGAAATATATTTTAGCAATTTACAATCAATTTAACACGAAAATAACGAAATTTTGGTAAAATAATTTAAATTTTTTGTTAAAAATGATTAAAAATCATATTTCTTTTGATTATTCTCCTTTAAATTTGTAAGATTTTATTCAGTTTAATTCGATTTGCTCGAACAGATTCGATCCGGTTGATTATAAGTTCGATCTGCTTGATTGAAGTAGGCGTATCTTTGCCAATTTTTAAATTTTGAACAGCGCGATGATTGGTTAATCGTTATTCAAACGACCAATCGTCGAGCGGGTTGGAAATTTAAAAATAAGAGAAATTGTAATCGATTCGTTAAAATGCTTCAGTTTTTTCATGTTTTGTATTAAGCGAACGACTGCCTATTTTTATAAAATTATTTTTTTAAGTTTATCAAAGTATGGTTTTTACAGTGTTACTGATATTGTCGAGAACAAACACGGCAGCCTCTTAACAGACATAAATATGAATTGAAGCAAATATTTAATGACGCTTATATTACTTAAATAAAATAAATTTATTTACTATTAAACTTTATCAAAGCTGTAAACAGAAATTACTACTAAGACTATTGAATTCTCAGTTTCGTTTGTTTACTTGACGTGACACGTGGGTGATCTGACGAGAGGGATGCTTCCCGAAGGACTTTTATAGAAAATTGGTCCTATTTAGGTGTAAAAACGTGAAGAAAACCCGGAAAACTCCACGTGGCGAGGCGCAAACGCACATTAATTACACGTGTTCGGTGATTTTATCCACTCGGCCACCGGTAGGTCTCACTTTAGTAATTAGAGATTATCGACCTCCATTCGTGCTAAAGAAAATAATAAAAAACTATTTATTTTTACCCAGAAATGATCGAAGAGTTGAATGCTGTTAGAATAAAGATTTTTAATAACATTCTGGATACTTAAATGGTATGGACGATACTCCCTCGGCAGTTGTTTCGTCACCAGAAAATTTCTTTAATTTACTTTAAAAAATTAAATTAAAGAAACTTAGAAACTTTATTTATTAATTAGTTATATATATATAATTATATATGGCTGAATATTATCCACATATTGGCATAATATCATTCGAAAAAGTTGAAATTTCTTTGTAATGTTTTGCGCAGGACATTGAAGAGTCGTTACATTTTAATTGTTTTCTAAAGAACGAATTCTTCATTATTTATTGTATTTTATGTAATAGTTACGTAATGAAGAATCTGCAGCCACACATCGGACGAGATGACGACGATGACGATGCCGTACAATTGACGAGATTGAAGTATCACGTCTTCATACCTTTACCTATACGTTTATAATGTATAATATATTTCTGAAGTATATCTTTATAATATGGTGCGAGAGATAATAAATAATATAAAAACAAGAGTGTAAGTGAAGAGAAATAATTGTTAATGATAATTCGAAAGGCAGTTAACCGATATGTATTTCTCAAAACACATATAGGTTAACTGACTTTTTGGCCAGCCTTTATATTTCTATAATCGTACGTACACTTATAAATTTTACCAGTGTATATATTCAGTAATTAATTCCGAATATAATTCTTCAATATCGTTTTTACTTTCTCGGCAGACGGAAAGTATGGCGACCCGGCAGAAAATGACCCCCCAATCGTGAAACGTCGCGAAATGCAATAAATTTCGGGTTTTTTTCTCTATGTATGGATGTTAATGTGACAATTTTGTTTACCCTATTTGAAGCTTTGTAACTACCGTGCTTTTTGACGAAAATTTCTGAAATTTTGCAGGAAGGTTTGTTTATTAGGGGGATAGATGCTATAAAACTTTGGTGGTTAAAGGTCCAGGGAGTGGGGAGATAATGGGGGTCGCATGTATCTCCAGTAGGATCGAACTTAATGTCGATTTTACTGGTTATTAGCATTTACAATTTTTTATGAAACTCATCCTTACCCTTAAAATTAAGTTTTTTTCCGTTTTATAATAATTAAAAATATAAAAAGTTTTTAATAATAAAATATCGTAACGGATGACACCACACGCGCAGTTTTAAATGTTGCCGGGAAAGTTAAGCAACTCGTTGCTGAAATGTTTCTTTTTTTTGTTTTCTGTCAATATAGAACTTTATTTTAGATAATAGTTTTCTTCTGGACGTGTTCTTTGTTTGTGTTTTATATCTTTTATACTTGAAGAACAATCATTTATTTGATTCGTTTTTTTGGAAGTTTGACACATTTCTAATTATCTCACCCATATTTAAAATAGTTTTTAGATCGAATATAAATTTTAAACAAGCAATTTATTATCTTCATTTTTTTTCTATCCTTTCGGGGATGTAAGCTGCACTTGATAATTTACAGATTTACATTATTCAGACGGTTTTACCGCGTACAAATTATTTAAATTTCCTGCAAAAACATATTAATATTTATCATATATTTGAATAAAAACATATTATTTGCGTAAAATACATTAATGCATATATATATAAGCCCAATTAATTTGAATATTTACTAAACATCGAAGTGAAATTCTTTATGTAAGAAGAGGGCAACACGCGTAACTTCGGAAACTCGCAGGAAAGCCAACACCAAGGCGGGAGAATTTTAAATTTCACCCATTAACTAGTGAAAATTCTATATATTTACGTAATATTTGTCCGTCTACCACGCTGTACTTTTCTAGAAACATATTTATAATTAATTTCCAAATCTTGTCTGTCCGTCACGTCATAGGCTACGTGTAAAATATATGACTCGAAATGCTACACAAATAATAAATATCAATAGTATTAATATTTTCTAATATTAAACTTCGGCTTATAAGTGTAATGATTTTTCATATTGTAAGCATCTTGTAATATCTTAGAATAAACACACCGTACACATTTTTGTCTGACGAGTCATACAAACGTTGGCGCGGTATGAGTCAAAACGATAACTACGCCGAGGTTATGTAAATATTACGTCGCGTGAATTTAATATTAAAAATATGTAAGTCGAGATGATCTTCGAGTGTTTCGAATGCACGATTCTACTGCTACGTGCGTACACATTATTATGTTTACTTTTGCTTCGGGCCCCGAAGATTATCTAATTTTTAAAAAATTAGTGGCATTCTGGAAAACAATACAATTAAGTAGCTTATCCGCACATTCTTCATTCTTTCACAACGTAGTCCCATTGTAGGTCTGACCGAAGTAATAGTTCGCATACGATTAAAAGGCCATTCCATTGGGCTAGAGTTTAAAAATGAAAAGAAAAATGTCCGTCAAAATATTTTCTTTATCTTTTAAGTTATTTGTTATTGAATTAAATAAATAAATATATTAAAATATAAGCGATTTTAATTTAATAAATTAATGTAGTGAGGGGCGCCATTTTACAGAATCTCGTTTCTAGAATCATCACACCGCCATCTGTCGAGAAATAAACGAGGTTTCACGAATTAATTTCGCCAATCATTTTAATTTTGTTTTATTTACCAAGAAAAAAATCGGAGGAAAATATTTCAGATATCGACTTTCTATCAATTTTTTTTTCTATTTTTACGACGTTACTGCTCGTGGGAATATTCTTGTGGCTTTCGTGCCGTTTGCCTTACGTCCGTGTGAGATTTAATAATTTCTCCAGCGGCCAATCATAATTTTTGTTGTATATATTTCTTAGAATAAGCTTGTTATGTATTCTTTAAATTCGATCGCAATGAATGATTTCGTCAGTAATACTCATTCGGTAACCGAACCCACTCGTGTTTGCACCGATTAGAATCGAACCGACGACATTTTAGATTTAAAAAAGTAAATTAAACTTCGATACCGACGCATTACTGATAAATCGTAAGAATACGACATACGTAATACGAGGTTTGTCGGTTTGAGGGCATACGGCGGCGTAACACGTGGCAATGTGCCAGGGGTGCCTACGAGTGGGCTTTCTGTGGGAAACTGGCACGTGGTGGCATTGAGGCATTAGACACGTGAAGAAAACCCGAGAAATTCAACTTGGCCGGCTGGTCGGACAGGCGCGAACTCGCAATAAGTGTTAAGTGGTTTTATACATTCGGCGAGATAATACGAGGTGTAACGTATTAATTTTGTATAAGAAAACCGGGATAAACTCGATTTTCTGAACTATTTCCATGCGCAGTGTTCTCGTTTGATGCTTAATATTAATGGATCATAATAGTACGGAGCGTGGATCATTAATGATTCACGCTCCGAAGAAGAAGGCGACGCGATAAGTCGCGTCGTGTCGCGTCGCTTTTTCTTTAAACGAATTAATCGTTGGCAAAATGAGATATTCTCGAGTTTTATTTTATTTTTGCAAAATGGTTTTATTATTTTAACAAATTTAAAAGATCGTAAAATTAAAAATAAGCGCTTATTTTATGTAACTATTCTCGCGTGCTTAATAAGTTGAATAATATGTGTGTAGCTCGTTTAGGACAAAGAGACTGGCGGCCGATCCGACGAGGGGATGAGCCTCCCGGGAGAACTTTCTGTGGGAAATTGGCTCCTATTTACGTGTTAGACACGTGACAAAATCGGAAAACTCCACGTGGCCGGCCCCTCGGCCAGGCGCGAACCCACGACCGCTTACCACCGCTATATCATAATGTGTACTTTGTGAATATTGAGAATGAATAAATAAGTAAATGTCAAAAATTCTATTTGATAACCTTAAACATTTGCCGAATGATGAATTTGTTTATTTTTGTTTTAGTTCTGTAATATATATTGACTCAAGAAGAAATTAAAGCGATAATGAGTCAAATATTCGAATAATTTTCTAGAAAAATAATTTATTACATATTCGGCAATAGAAGTAATAGTGAAAAAGTCACGGGTTCGATCCTCGATAGGCAACCGAATCCGCGACTCGAACTTTATAGTCGCGACTTCGTATCGTCGCGAGAGATAGAGAAATTAACAGCGTAACGCGTTTCTGATGGATTACAGACACAAACGGGTGAATATATTTATATATTTAAAAGAAAAAAAGTATTAAATCAATCAATAATTATGTAAAAATGAAAATAATAAAGGAAAATAGCATCATTCTGACCTCGAATCGAACTAAATTGACGCGCGTGTTGCGTGACTCGCGACTCGAACACTATTTTTAAATGGCGAATGTTTCTTTTTTTTGACAATTTCTGGAAATTTTTGTTTACTTTCGAGATAATTTCTTGGCACGATTCGTTGGAGAAATTAATTATTATCCATACGGGTTCGTACGTGTAGTTTGGCTACGGGATCACGCGACAAGTTGTGCCATCGATTAATTTATGCATATTCGCTAGAAAATTCCTAATAATTTTGTAAATCTATTTTCAATATTTAATTATCCCGAATTAAAATTTACATAATTGTCTTTTTTTAGAGGAGCCAGGCTAAAATATCCCAACTACTAGCGAAAATCGGCAGTTGCAACTCGGAACTTTCGGGCACTTATAAGACCGCTTCGGTGGTTCGCGACCTACCGGTTGGTAAGCTCGAACGATCGGCCACTCTATAGGATTTTTACTGCGTCTCATATAATATTAATTACGAAGCGCAATGCCCCGGTTGCGGCATTAATAATCGTGTTTAACCCATTTTTATGGCGTCGAGGGTAGGTGAGCGTGGACTACGCGGCGCCGATTCGTCTGCAAGTTTGACACGTTGCTATAGAAACCAAACTAAGGTGAGACCGAATACCGAACTGTGCAAACCCCCTCCAATTTTTGTGCTCGTACAATTAGACCGAACCTCGAAGCCGCGACAACAATGGAGGGAGCATCGTCTTCTATATTTTCTATAAAAAATGATTTTTTAATTAATTGAATTATTGCTTAAAATTACTCATTAAACAGCACGCGAGGGGGTGCATTTGGCGCCATTTTAAAGCATTTCGGAGCGGGAATTTAGTCTTTGTAACCCCCGAAATAATCAATCAACATCTCGTCCATCAAGCGGTTTTAACCGTTCTGACTCAACGTCGAACCTACCTAAAGACAAATAATGGAGAGGGTCTAAAATCCAAAATTAGGTAGAAGCTACGTCTTAAAAATAGAATTTATGAATTAGAGATCTTCTAATTACAGAATGTGGAGAAAATTTTCCAGAAATGTAGAGAATTTCGAGAGAACAAAAGTTGGGGAAGGGCACGATTTTTTTTTGTGTGTGTGTGTTCGAGGGCTGCTAAACAATATTATGATATTTGGCGAATTTTCTCCCACGTGACTCATGCCGTAGCCCGTGTCGCGTGTTCGCCGGTCACGTGTTCGTGTTGCCGGTCATGTGACGGGGTGGTGCGTGGTGCGGGATGCGCCGCGTGTTCGTCATTGTGACATTTTGCACAGTTGGGATTTTGTGATTAGGATGTGAATGTGCCTTTCCTGAACTATGGAAGAGAAAGCGAGGAGATCTCGAAGGGATGTTTTGGTGTGTAAAAGCCCTTTTTTTCCTCTTAAATATAAATTTTATTTATAGAATTTTAGTTGCGTAATGCATTTTCATGTCACTTATANCTCTTGTTTACCTGACCCGAGGGAGATGGAAATACCAGGTGGAGAAAAATGGGTTTTTTCCACATTATAATTAATTGTATAATTAACTCCAGGATCTCACACTATTAATGCAATAAATTATTAACACTAATCGGCCGATTAATCGGTATCGGCCGATAATGCATGGCCGATTAATCGGTAATCGGTAATCGGCCATTTTGCTTATCGGTGCATCCTTAAAACTTACTGAAATTTATTATTATTTTTTACGTGAATTACGTGAGAGTCACCTTTCATTTTTCAACGTTGGATGGATTGGATTGACGAAATAAGACAACGAAATATTTGGGCAATCTACCAATGGGGATTACCTTCTGGGAGGATTTTCTAATGGGAAACTGGCCCCTATTTAGGTGTTTGGCACGCGAAGAAAAGCAGAAAACCTCGGTTAGCTCGTTAGCGAGGTTCGAATCTGCAACCATCAGCATTCGGTGGTTTTTATCCATTCGGCCACTGGTGTGTACTTTGAAGATTTTCGTGCGATTCTTTGCATACGATGTAGCGTAGAATAAAAAGATTAATTAATAAATTGTATCAATCTATGTTATTGCAATATTTCATGAGCAAAATTTCAAATATTGGCAGAAATTCCCGCTAGACTAGTACGGAATGACTGTTCGTATCGTTAACTCATAAAGCGAATTAATCATTGTTATTCGCGTAAAGAGTGAAAAAATTGAATTTCCCGTTTATTCATAAAGTGTATGAGAGATATAAAAGAGGAACATAAGAAATTTCACGAAATTTGAACAAGTTTCACTAGATTTTTCACACTTCAATTTTTCTGTATGTTCGACATCCATATACTTTTTTTTAATTCGAGCGAATTTTAGCACTCTGCCAAGCAATATTCATTTCAAATTATATTATTAATACAATATTCTCTTGGTATTTTTGCTCAATTTGCTAGAAATTTTGAATTTCATTTAGCAATTTTACTCTACCATTCAAATTTATAGAAATTGTAGTAATTAGAACCTACGTGTATACCCGAAAACTTTCAGAACCCTCATAAAGAATTGTGCAAAAATGGTTACTATCAATCATTCAATTTCGAGTCCATTTTCAGTTTTTTCGTGAAATCTTGATGAATATCGATATTTTTTTCAAGTAAAATAATTAATTATGCCAACGGATTTCCTTTTTCTGCACGCCTATAAATTACGTTTTTAATATTCTATGCATAAATTTAATACTAATTTCGTATTTGTAGGTAGTCATTAGTGAGATGGAGCTCGAGTTAAATTAATTATGCTCAAACAAAACTTTAGAGGTGAATGAAGGATCCATCCACAACATACAATTCCATCTGGTTTCAAACCCATATTTATCGTATCTGGTATGGGTCGCGCGTAGATTCGCTTCTCTCCTAATTTTAACCGGCCTCATTATGGGTCAGACTTATTCACAATTGACACTAAACTTGCTACTGCTATCTATTTATTCCAACTGTTATAAGTAAATACTTAAGTAATATGTTTATTTATTCAAAGTTACGTGTTTCGAGTTTGCTAAAGATAAACACGGTCAGTTGCTTTGCCAATACGAGAGACCAGCACACTAAAACTTAATAAGGATTGGGCCGATCCTCGATGGGGTTCGGGTTCAGTTGTCGAGTAATTCGCGCCTGATCAACGGGATTCCTTCACGTTAGTAAAACGTAATCGGGGGCCAGCTTCCCATAAAGGACCTCACGGGAAGCATTCCGCTCAGATGGCCCATGTGTCGCATTGCCATATACGAATAAAACCAAAACTAATCCTATAGAAACAGTGGCGCGTTATCCTATGAGCAAAAAGGGCAATTGACTGAGCCCCCAACAACAGGGGACTTCAAACCAATGTTTGTGCATTCGTTACTATAGTGAGAATATCGAGATTTAAATTTGGGTCATATCCGGGACCCTTGATTGCCAGTTTGGCGCAAGCGCAGTGCACTGGCACAGTGTCAAGGTCGCGTTAAAAACGAGCGAGGAAACTGGGCGATTCCCTCAAAAATCTTCCGAACAAAGAATGCTCGAAGTCGACAGTATACACGGATGCAGAAAAAATAGATGTATACGAGAGAAGTTGGAGCCAAGTAAGAAAGAATCCCAAAAGATTAAGAAAACAAAAGGAAACATTGCGAATGTAATCATTGAGAATGTAAGAATCTGAAACTGAGAACACAAGACAACCAGATTGGCACTCAAAACGCCGATACTCAAAAGTCGGAAAAAAAGAAAAATGGGATAAAAGTAAAAGTGAATTATATAAAATGTGGAAGGAATTCAAGTACACGGACCGAATATTTAACCAGTTAAACTAATGGACATGCGATAGAGTAATAAAATGGAACAGTAAAGGCTCAGAAACCATTAAAGTTATAAAAGAAATAACGTACGACGTCGTTGTATTGGATCGAAGCATGCACACAAAGAGAGAACGAAAGAAATAAACTGACATTTTTTGATGCGAAAACACGAATTCGGGAGGTAATCAAAATTTGCAACGAAGAGGAGTTCAGCAGAATAGAAGTAATGTTGATAAAAACGATAGTATTGAAGAGATGAATAATGCGCGTGTAAGAAGAAGAATGGAGGAAACTGTTGAGAGATGCTAAATAAAAATAGGATATCTGTGTAGAAAGTTTAAAAAAAGATTATAGGAGGGATGAAGATGAACAAAATTGTAGAAATTCTTATATAAAGAATGTCCACCAATGGCCGATTGGATAAAACCACCGAACACGGGCCGTGGGTTCGTGTCTAATCAATGGGCCAGCGTACGGTGTTTCTGGGTTTTCTTTACTTGTCTAACACCAAAATATGGGTCAATTGCTATTTAAAGTACTCCCGAGAGCATCCCCTTTGGAAGATCTCCCACGTGTTGCATTGTTTTATCTCATCAAACACGTATAAAGAAAGGACTAACCATATAGATAAAACTAGATTATTGTATATCGTTACGTCTTATAATGTACCGGCCTTATTAATGTAGTTACAATTATAAGTAATTTTTATTAAAACTCTTCAAAACCCTTTTCATCAATTTCATATTTCCATTCTGTAACTTATTGCTCAACTCTGTAGGGAATTCAAATGCACCAAACTGTTTAAAAAGGGAAAAATTTCAAAATTCGGAGCAGAGAAGAATGCAGTTTCTGTTTTATTGTTCGCAATTTTTAAAACGTTTATCGTAACGGAAAAGAGAATGTGGGAAACCAAGGTAGAAACCATTTGATGATTAATAATTACTTAAATTATATCCATTAATTTTCTATCCAGACATTGCAAACTTCAGTAGGTGGGTGTTTTTACAATTGATTTCGGTACTGTTGACGGGTTTCCTTAGCAACAGTTACTAGTTTCTTTCTTTTTTTTCGTGCCATGGAAATTATCGAAGACTATGGACACGGAATTCGTTATGTTTCAAATATCTCATCGTCTTATCGATTAGCCAATTGCCAGATTTATATGTAATAAAGCGTGTTTCCAAATTTGTTAATGAATAAGAATGACATCACGTGGCCAACTGCATCTGCTCTTCTCGTGATAGCATTCGTTCCTCGTTACTACGTCGCGAAGTTCAACGATCCGCGAATTACATATTAATTTTGGAACAAATCTTCAACGTATAAGTGAATTCAAAAGGGCTTTTTTAATAAATCGCTTGGTTATTTCTGAGCTCTCAGTTTTAAAAACTGATATTTTGCAAGGGCACAAAGGTCACTTTAGGCGTTTCGTGAGAAAAATAGAGTCGTAGAGTTGTTGCAGGGGCTAATTACGTGTCGAATTGTGACATTTGTTAACAGATAGATTCAGAAACAGGGCCACAACAAGTCCAGTCGTGGGCTCAAGCCTCATATTTACGGGGCCTCAAAACATGTACTGTATTACAAATTATTCATTTCATTACATTTCAATTGTGTATTAAGAAAAATATCTCGACATTTTAATCAAATTTTATTATTCAAAATATAATTTTTAACGTTGTTTTGGGGTGTTTTTAGACGCCGGTGGGAGCCTTAAAGTTAAATGGAGCAGGATCTCTCTCGGTCTTTCAGAGGGCCTACTCCACGTGGAATTTGAGTCAAATTGGAAACGGATAAAAATGAATATTTTGAGTGTAGATTCTGTTGTTTAATAATACGTACAGAAGCAGTTTGTTTCGAAAGTGCAAATATTTCAAATGCAAAAATTTTTAATTTGTTAAATATGAATATTAAGGAGCTATTATTTATTGTGACGTGGTCACAATGCCGGGCTGAAATTTTTAATTTTTTTTTAATTTAAAAAGAGAGATGCTAATTTAAATAGAGCGAAAGAATGTTTTCTTCGTCGCGTTTAATGTTGTTTTTCAAAGTTTATTTATTTTTACTTCTGTATAATATTTTGTTTTATTAAATATGCTGCAAATTTATAAACTTTCGTCTAGAGTAGATGCATTCTTTTTTTTATTTTTTATTTTTTGCGATTTCGCTCAGAAATAAGTTAACAAATTTGAAAATCGCACAAAACTTTATAAACTTTTGGATAGAATTTATTGAATTTCTTCTTCTTTCCAATGACACTCACAAAAAAAGAATTTTTCAGAATGGTCCAAAAGTCAGTTAACCGCATTTTATTTTGTGTATTCCAAGTACACTTGCGAATGTATTTTTCTCTCACAAAATTAGAAGAAACACGATAAAGAATACAATTAAATAAATAGTATTGTTAGTTAATTAGTTAAATAATCGCAATTTATTCTTTACAGGTAACCGACTTATGAGCTCATAAATTCTCTCTGTCGTCCATCTGTCTGTACGTCTGTCCTTCATTAATCTCGAGAACGGAGTTAAGATAGATGACCCGTACGTCATACTTTTCCTTTAACAATAGACGACTCTATTGTCAAAGGAAAAGTATGATATACGGGGGCAAGAATCTACAGTACTAATTTGAGGTGGAGAACATATAATTTAAATTAAATAAATTTTAAAAAATATGATTAAAAATTACAGCCCGACATCGTGACCGTGTCACAATAAAATAATTGCTGGTTTGTATTAGTTNAGTGGGTCAATTCCGGGTCATTCTTCGTTAGATCTACGACGCTGAAAGAACAATAGATGTAAGATTACGTCATTGGTATTCGTTTAAATTATTTAATTCATTTATTTTAAGCGAAATTCGCAATTAAAACTTTATAGAAATGTTTAGGATTCGAGCTTCTCTCGTTATCTCATAGAATGACTAGCGTATGTCACGTTAATTTCTATACTTACTACTCGAGGGCGCCACTAGATGATGTTCCATTCTGCGCGTGTACGACGTGATTTAAAAGATGCGTTCGATTGGTTCGTATAATGCGTATTTTTACGTAAATGTGACGTCGTTTTGTAAAATTTCTTATTATAAAACTGAAGGGATGACGTCAAATTGACGTAAGAGTGAACCGAACGAACGGACCATAATTTAAACACGCACACAGTTGAACCTCTATAAATCGCTTCTCTTTACAGCGCTATTGCCGTGAATCGCTAACCGGGCTCTCGTTATAGTGAACTTAAAGGACCGAACTAAATCATTTATTGTAGACTTTACATAAAGTACATAAATTATTCTCATTGTTAAGGTAGTTCGGTTTAGCGCTACACTCGATTTAGTGCCAATTTCAAACGCCAAAAAGCGATGACGCTAAATCGAGGTTTGATTGAATACGTATAGAATCAATTATAAGAAAATGTATGCCAAGATACATTATACTCAGAGACTGTTATCGAATATCAACAATTGTTTGTTGTATGTGAGATTTATGTAGAAGAATTATTAGGATTAAACAAGGAAGAATTCCGAAAGGAGAAAGAAGTGGACACTTATTTATATAAATAAAAGTCTTGTCTTTTCGACTGCTCATGTATTGTAGCATTTGAAAAGTATTGAACACATTATACAACACGTAGA
>NW_019385932.1:77251-129855 GCF_000671375.1 Centruroides sculpturatus | reverse complement strand
AGTGCGGTGGCTAAGTTACGCGCTTTAGGAAGGGTAAATATATACAAATATTTAATGCTTTTAAATTCTATTACGACAAAACCTGAACATTGATTATTAATTCGTGAAAAACGACCGGATGGAAATAACGAAAAAGAAAAATGAAACTTGTTACGAATAGAAAAGTCGACCAAGGTCGGTTTAAACAATGAGAGTTCGAATGTCGACATAATTTAAATAAGTTAGAAAACCGATACATTGTAAAACATCTACTTCTACAAGTAATGAATGTAAATAGGCTAAATGAAAAATGGAAATTCATTTGAAAATTAAAACTTCTTATTTAAAAAAACGATTGGTACAATTTCAAAATAAAAGACATCTTGCATTCAAAGTTTGCTCTTCTACAACATCGATTTATCACAAAATTATTTGTTCTATGCGACGAGAATTATTTATAATGCCTTATCATTTATGCAAAGGAATGCTTTGAAATCCGCGTCTAACTGTTATAATTATTATATAAATTTTGTAATTAGTGCGCAAATTTCATAATACTTGAACTATTAATAATTAATGTATTTAATATACGAAAATTAATTTTAAATGTTTTCCGCGAGAAAGAAGTTGTCAGGAAATACTGTACCTCAGAAATGACACGTGCTGAGTGACGTTTCTAGTTATCCACGTGACTGAATTGCATCAAAATTAGGTCACGTGACACGTTTTGTATTCCTCCGTCCTCCAATAATTACCAATAGCAGTGGGAAAAAGTGGAAACTTGTCCTAAGATTTTTTGTTTATAGCACTTTATAAAAAGAAAAACAATTAAGATAAAACACTCATGTACGAATTCTATATGATCGCGCATAATTACAAATCATCATATTTTACTATTAAATAAATTGCTCTTAGTAAAATACTAGTAAATTATATTCGGAAATATATAATGTTTTAACTTTAATTTTTCCTAATCTTTCAATTCGCTTTAGAAACTTTTCTATGAAAATCTTGTAACAGCTGTGACACAAATTGGGTAATTAGTGTGCCTGCGGTCACTCAACGCTAAAACAAATTTCATTATCCCCTTGAGAATTGCTAAAAGCTTTCAAACAATAGATATTTTCTCCCCTTTCCGTTTAAGACTAGTGTACGAAAGTATTTAACTACGGAATTTGCATTTACAAACACAGAATATTAAAACACTTAAATAATACTTAAAAACGGGAAAAGCAATACATTTTTATAACATGTTAAATAAAAATTTATAAATAAAAGTATGGTAATAATTGAGTAAGTAATCCGATGCGTTTTCGCTTATAGCTCTTAATATACGCGTCTCCCCCAAATAATTCTAATTGTTTAGGACACGTCTATTAGAGAGGTGTCTAAAGAGAGCAAAATTAGAAAAAACGGGCCCATTCAGTAAATATCAACTATTACCGCATTTCGTATCAATTAGGTTGCATCACAATACAAAAGGGAAAAATATAATTATTTTGCTGGAACATATTCTATATGTACCCCTACGTCTTTTACTGACGTCTCTCAAAAATAAAAGAAAAAAACGCGTGGAATATAGATTATTATATATATTTTCGATAATTATTTACGAAAAGTGTTTACTTACATTGTGAATTTCATCAACTAAACGTAAACCTAACTGAACTCAAAGCGTAAACTCAAGTAACCCGACGTCTGTAAATACTTAGAAACCAGAAGAACGGAACAGAAAGGGTGGCACGTGATGAGTCATTACGGGGCAAGACAATTTTTAGCCAATCGTAGACCGTGAGAATAAGCTTTAATGAATAAATAGGTTTTATAGCCCAGTGACAAATGTCAAGAGAAAGTAATTCACTATTTCCACGTAGTGATTCTTTCGGAAACAAACAACCGATTGAACGCATTGTTGACTAATTACAATGCAAATTTAGAAAACAAGTTCAAGGATTTTCGGATATTGCTTCATTAAACTCGACATTTTCATCTTATATACATAACTAGAAACTCCACTGTCAAGAATGACGGAATACTTTTTATGAGAAAGGAGTGGCGTGCCGTGACATTTGATGAATAGTGTAGGGATCCTAAAATCGCGTCGGAATTTCGGTTGTTTGCAAAATTGCTATGTCAGGGAATTTCGGAAGTTCAATCGGGTCGAGAACACGTGTCGGGACAGTATACTCGTAGACTCGACCGAACTAAAACACTGGTTCTAAAATAAACGCGATACGATGATGAACGACAAAGGGGAATGCAAACCGAGTGAGAGGGGCTTTGTCAGGGTGCTCGTATATAAGAGTCAGAATGTATACAATCAAGAGAGGAGAGACTTATGGCCAAGAACACCTGTTAGATCATGTGAGCCCGGGACCGTCGCGGAAGGGGAGTAGGCGGACACAGAACATCTGGCCGATCGGTCAAGCCCGATGTCCAAGAAAAGGGGGGCCAAACGGCATAAATTATGAGCGTAGTTGTCAACGTTCGGGCGCCATCCCCGGCCGGACTTGGTTTCTGTCTTGCTTAGAAACAGAAGAATGACCAATCGAAACAGGAGAAAGGGACCCAAGACCAATCAAGAGGGGAAGATTCGAGGGAAAATCGTATAAAACCCCCGGATTAAGGTCGAGAGAGGAGAGAAGACGGAGCTTGCCACTTGCCTGTAAGTGTTCGTCGGAACGTCTACCAGCCCACTCCGTACGCCGACGTCCACCACCGGTTCTATGGACACTTCTTCCCCACTGCCCCGGGCTTCATCAACGTCTGGCATCATCCCGCACAAGATCGCCGTTATCCGGAGCTCCTCGCCCAACAGCTTGTATTATTCTTTTGTAAGTTCTCTTAAATGTTAAAATAAACGGTTATGGTAAGATACTTGTCATCTTTGCCTCTGCCGCCAACACTCACATACGATCGGTCCCTAGGCTTTTCCTGACGCGCAATTAACTTACTGCCCCGAAACAGTGCCGGTCCGAGGCAAGTTTTAGGATGGAGCGAGATCCTATTATGGCACCACCCTTGGTTGCCCCTAATTTATACCCTTTAATTTTCTTTACCACTGAGGCGCCTCCTAGGACTTAGCGCCTGCTCCGTTCGCCCTATGGTAGGGTCGGCTCTGCCCCGAAATGTCGGAAACTTACAATAGGAAGTTGTTACTGTAAGAAGCCGACTTCCAGGGGCAATCAGTTAATTGCGCGTCAGTGATAGTCTAGGGTCCATTCGTATTCGTTTGTTCGATAAGCCAGTAAAAATCGTAGACTTCTCTAAATGTACAGTATTTTTAATATCACAATTACATTCCGAATCGCTAGCCACGATATAAGGGCTAAAATTTAAAATAAAATAAAAACTTACTTGGTGAAATAAAATATGTGGTGGATATACATACCTGGTACAAAATATTCTTTAATTGTATGAATATACTTTTAAAGAAAATTATAATTAAATATAGCTTTCTAAATAAACGTAAATCAAATATTCTTTACTTTTAAATCGTAAAACAATCCACTTATCAAATAGCTCCCTGAGTGTTTAATGGACGGAATCAGAGACGGTCCTGGTAGGTGCATATACGCGGCTGCCAAATCCCGAGGGTGCCGATACCGGTCAATGTCAAATGCCTCTTTTGTCACATCACTAGTATACCTCAAAGGACACAACAGGGTTGTTGAACATTTTAAATGTTTCTAACCATAGCTGTAAAAATCTAAATATGTTAAATTTAACAGATTGTCCGTCATTTGTTTTCTAATTCGTTTTAGGACCAGGTGTTGTCCATGGAAATTTCCNAAAAGTGGAAACTTGTCCTAAGATTTTTTGTTTATAGCACTTTACAAAAAGAAAAACAATTAAGATAAAACGCTCATGTACGAATTCTATATGATCACGCATAATTACAAATCATCATATTTTACTATTAAATAAATTGTTTTTAGTAAAATACTAGTAAATTATATTCGGAAATATATAATGTTTTAACTTTAATTTTTCCTAATCTTTCAATTCGCTTTAGGAACTTTTCTATGAAAATCTTGTAACAGCTGTGACACAAATTGGGTAATTAGTGTGCCTGAGGTCACTCAACGCTAAAACAGATTTCATTATCCCCTTGAGAATTGCTAAAAGCTTTCAAACAATAGATATTTTCTTCCCTTTCCGTTTAAGACTAGTGTACGAAAGTATTTAACTACGGAATTTGCATTTACAAACACAGAATATTAAAACACTTAAATAATACTTAAAAACGGGAAAAGCAATACATTTTTATAACATGTTAAATAAAAGTATATATAAGTAAAATCCTGATATTATTTTATATAAAATTAAAGATTAATTTATTTCAGAATGAATATATTAGTATTGGTCCGAGTATAGTTTTAAGGACGACCAATATGTTATATTTTTTTACCTCTATTTAAGGAATATAGTAAATGTATATAATAGGACTGATGAATGTGTAGATTAAAAATAGCAACGATTTAAAAATTTAATTTTGTGACTAGAAATGTACGATATATTTTAGGTACACGCTGCCATCATCCCGACGACGTTTGAAAAAAGTTCTTCGGACCAGCATACATCTCTGCTTCTCTGATTACATAGGCTAATTAATATTTCGTTTTCGATTTTTACTGTGATTGTTAACGACTATTTTAAATATACATTGTCTTAAAGCAGATAAACAAAGATATTAGCGTCGGCGAATGTTTGTAAATAGCAGTTTCCCATTACAAATATGCGGTCGAAATGATGCTAGTGCGTGTTTATAACAAAGCATCTTATTTAGTTATTAAAATCATCATTTTTGAATCGTTATTATTTTAAATCTGCACGTCATAATCACATAACACTGTATTATTTTACGTTTATATATAACTTTATTTATATTATGAGCCTTAAAAAATAATGCCGAATCTTCAGCATTTCGTATCAATTAGGTTGCATCACAATACAAAAGGGAAAAATATAGTTATTTTGCTGGAACATATTCTATATTATGAGACTTAAGGATAATGCCGAATCTTCNGTGCGCAAATTTCATAATACTTGAACTATTAATAATTAATGTATTTAATATACGAAAATTAATTTTAAATGTTTTCCGCGAGAAAGAAGTTGTCAGGAAATACTGTACCTCAGAAATGACACGTGCTGAGTGACGTTTCTAGTTATCCACGTGACTGAATGGCATCAAAATTAGGTCACGTGACACGTTTTGTATTCCTCCGTCCTCCAATAATTACCAATAGCAGTGGGAAAAAGTGGAAACTTGTCCTAAGATTTTTTGTTTATAGCACTTTACAAAAAGAAAAACAATTAAGATAAAACGCTCATGTACGAATTCTATATGATCACGCATAATTACAAATCATCATATTTTACTATTAAATAAATTGTTTTTAGTAAAATACTAGTAACTTATATTCGGAAATATATAATGTTTTAACTTTAATTTTTCCTAATCTTTCAATTCGCTTTAGGAACTTTTCTATGAAAATCTTGTAACAGCTGTGACACAAATTGGGTAATTAGTGTGCCTGCGGTCACTCAACGCTAAAACAGATTTCATTATCCCCTTGAGAATTGCTAAAAGCTTTCAAACAATAGATATTTTCTTCCCTTTCCGTTTAAGACTAGTGTACGAAAGTATTTAACTACGGAATTTGCATTTACAAACACAGAATATTAAAACACTTAAATAATACTTAAAAACGGGAAAAGCAATACATTTTTATAACATGTTAAATAAAAATTTATAAATAAAAGTATGGTAATAATTGAGTAAGTAATCCGATGCGTTTTCGCTTATAGCTCTTAATATACGCGTCTCCCCCAAATAATTCTAATTGTTTAGGACACGTCTATTAGAGAGGTGTCTAAAGAGAGCAAAATTAGAAAAAACGGGCCCATTCAGTAAATATCAACTATTACCGCATTTCGTATCAATTAGGTTGCATCACAATACAAAAGGGAAAAATATAGTTATTTTGCTGGAACATATTCTATATGTACCCCTACGTCTTTTACTGACGTCTCTCAAAAATAAAAGAAAAAAACGCGTGGAATATAGATTATTATATATATTTTCGATAATTATTTACGAAAAGTGTTTACTTACATTGTGAATTTCATCAACTAAACGTAAACCTAACTGAACTCATAGCGTAAACTCAAGTAACCCGACGTCTGTAAATACTTAAAAACCAGAAGAACGGAACAGAAAGGGTGGCACGTGATGAGTCATTACGGGGCAAGACAATTTTTAGCCAATCGTAGACCGTGAGAATAAGCTTTAATGAATAAATAGGTTTTATAGCCCAGTGACAAATGTCAAGAGAAAGTAATTCACTATTTCCACGTAGTGATTCTTTCGGAAACAAACAACCGATTGAACGCATTGTTGACTAATTACAATGCAAATTTAGAAAACAAGTTCAAGGATTTTCGGATATTGCTTCATTAAACTCGACATTTTCATCTTATATACATAACTAGAAACTCCACTGTCAAGAGTGACGGAATACTTTTTATGAGAAAGGAGTGGCGTGCCGTGACATTTGATAAATAGTGTAGGGATCCTAAAATCGCGTCGGAATTTCGGTTGTTTGCAAAATTGCTATGCCAGGGAATTTCGGAAGTTCAATCGGGTCGAGAACACGTGTCGGGACAGTATACTCGTAGACTCGACCGAACTAAAACACTGGTTCTAAAATAAACGCGATACGATGATGAACGACAAAGGGGAATGCAAACCGAGTGAGAGGGGCTTTGTCAGGGTGCTCGTATATAAGAGTCAGAATGTATACAATCAAGAGAGGAGAGACTTATGGCCAAGAACACCTGTTAGATCATGTGAGCCCGGGACCGTCGCGGAAGGGGAGTAGGCGGACACAGAACATCTGGCCGATCGGTCAAGCCCGATGTCCAAGAAAAGGGGGGCCAAACGGCATAAATTATGAGCGTAGTTGTCAACGTTCGGGCGCCATCCCCGGCCGGACTTGGTTTCTGTCTTGCTTAGAAACAGAAGAATGACCAATCGAAACAGGAGAAAGGGACCCAAGACCAATCAAGAGGGGAAGATTCGAGGGAAAATCGTATAAAACCCCCGGATTAAGGTCGAGAGAGGAGAGAAGACGGAGCTTGCCACTTGCCTGTAAGTGTTCGTCGGAACGTCTACCAGCCCACTCCGTACGCCGACGTCCACCACCGGTTCTATGGACACTTCTTCCCCACTGCCCCGGGCTTCATCAACGTCTGGCATCATCCCGCACAAGATCGCCGTTATCCGGAGCTCCTCGCCCAACAGCTTGTATTATTCTTTTGTAAGTTCTCTTAAATGTTAAAATAAACGGTTATGGTAAGATACTTGTCATCTTTGCCTCTGCCGCCAACACTCACATACGATCGGTCCCTAGGCTTTTCCTGACGCGCAATTAACTTACTGCCCCGAAACAGTGCCGGTCCGAGGCAAGTTTTAGGATGGAGCGAGATCCTATTATGGCACCACCCTTGGTTGCCCCTAATTTATACCCTTTAATTTTCTTTACCACTGAGGCGCCTCCTAGGACTTAGCGCCTGCTCCGTTCGCCCTATGGTAGGGTCGGCTCTGCCCCGAAATGTCGGAAACTTACAATAGGAAGTTGTTACTGTAAGAAGCCGACTTCCAGGGGCAATCAGTTAATTGCGCGTCAGTGATAGTCTAGGGTCCATTCGTATTCGTTTGTTCGATAAGCCAGTAAAAATCGTAGACTTCTCTAAATGTACAGTATTTTTAATATCACAATTACATTCCGAATCGCTAGCCACGATATAAGGGCTAAAATTTAAAATAAAATAAAAACTTACTTGGTGAAATAAAATATGTGGTGGATATACATACCTGGTACAAAATATTCTTTAATTGTATGAATATACTTTTAAAGAAAATTATAATTAAATATAGCTTTCTAAATAAACGTAAATCAAATATTCTTTACTTTTAAATCGTAAAACAATCCACTTATCAAATAGCTCCCTGAGTGTTTAATGGACGGAATCAGAGACGGTCCTGGTAGGTGCATATACGCGGCTGCCAAATCCCGAGGGTGCCGATACCGGTCAATGTCAAATGCCTCTTTTGTCACATCACTAGTATACCTCAAAGGACACGACAGGGTTGTTGAACATTTTAAATGTTTCTAACCATAGCTGTAAAAATCTAAATATGTTAAATTTAACAGATTGTCCGTCATTTGTTTTCTAATTCGTTTTAGGTGTCCACGGAAATTTCCAAAATTTACAACTTTTCGGTCACTCCCATTGAACTGGAAAAATTACTGTCTTTACTACATCCAATATTACGAAGAAATCAGTCCCCACTATACTTGGCTAGAGATCGGTTCGGTTAAGCATTTGTTATAGGGCCTAAATGTGTGTGTGTGTGTGTGTGTGTGTGTGTGTGTGTGAATTCTCTAACTCCTACTTTTGTCCACTTCAGGTGAAATTTTTCATGCATAACCAGATTTCTGTATATTATATAGTATTTGATTTATATAACTATAAAGGATTAGAATAACGAAATTATCTTAATGTTTACTTTTTGCCCAGGCAACAATGGGCTTATCTGCTAGTTGATGTATGTTTTAATGATTTGGGTATTTCATAGCTTCACTAAAACTTAAATTTTTTTCAAATTTTGGTATAAACATTGCCAGAAAATTACAAAGTACTACTGGATATATAAAATATGCACCTGGTAATTTAGTGCGGAACTGTTTAATTATCTTTGACACAATTATATATTTTTATTTTCAATAAATAATACATAAATCAACAATCTAAATTAATTTTAAATATTTTAAAATTTACTTTTTGCATTCATAATGGTGTTAAAAATGTTGGCTATGAATTATTTAAAAACATGTTATATTACATGTAATTTATTATATTATGATTGAGATGGAAAGTTACTTTTTAATTTTAATAATTCTTTCTTATGTACTAAGGTTTTCTATTGTTTTGCAAAATTGTATTTAGCATGTCTCTTTTGGATCTGAAACCTTGTTTACCACAGAATATAACTGCAAAATTAAAACTTATATTTACTTCTTCAAAGTTTATTCACAGAGAATTACATTTTCCATATGCATTTTTTCATTTACGACTGATTAGCATTTGGACCTCTTCTTCTTCCAAATGTCTGAACAACGTTGACAAATCTTCTATTGTACTGCATGCGACGCTTGGCACGGCCAGTTTTCTTCTTCTTCTTCTCCTGTTTTTCTACCTGTATCACAAAAGAGAAGGAATTTAAATGAATAATAATATTTAACTGCAAGGAGGAGGAAGAAAAAATTGTGAAAAGAAACATTTTATATTTAATAATTAAACAATTACAATAAAAAAAATAATAATAAAATTTGCTTCAAAACAATACACAAAGTTTATCACTTAGATAACTGAATAACATCCTTAATTAATTGAATGCCTAAAATGAGATCCCTTGGCCCTTAATGTGTCTCCCCTTGTAAGTTATATTTGTAGTTTTTGAGCAATTTTATTCTTATATCAAATTGGACTGAAAATACAATTATTCATAATATTCAAGTAACCTTGAATAAGTAAATTATTATCTAAAATTTTATGGTCTCATGCAAGAGTATGTATACTAAAAATATGCAAATTTCAAAAATTGTTTAAAATTCATTATTTTAAAATAAAGTTTTCTTAATACAGATAGGTTGTTTAATTTCCAGGACACAATTGGCTGCAATCTGAATTTTAGTCTTAATCTGTTTCATTAACCACCAGCTTTGAAGAGCAAAGTTTGGCTTTGATCCTGTCTCCAACTCTTTTGCAGATCTAGCTTCCCAACCATTTTCATAAACTTTTTGCTTCTGCTGGTACCAAAATCTCTCAATCACTCTCAGTTGTAGAACTTTTGGAATGTTGGCCTCATTAGAGAGATACTGAATTCCATAATTGTCCAACTTGGCAAATGTATCATGAGCATAATGGAAAGTTGTCTTGTCTGGCAGAAGACATACTTAGTCAGTGTAGTGTTTCTTTAGGTTTAGAAGAGTACTGGCCTCTTCTGAATTCATTTNCCAAAAACTAAGTTTCATTAATATACTTCCAGTATTCTATGACCAACAAGCACTTTTTCACCCTCTATTGTTTAATACAAAAGCAACATCAATGACTATCATTGAACTAAATCAAGTCTGTCTTGTATTAGGCAAATATACTTGCAAAAGACTGGATCTGTCAATTGTTCTAAAATATACTTATAAACATGGGAAGTATATTTTGCAAACAAAATGATTAATAAATATCCTTTCAAATGATTTACTAGTGTATAAATTTCATGAAAAATATTTCGGAAAAATTTTAATGATTTTATTAAAGGATGATTAAAATGAGAAAAGCAGTTCTATTATTGAAATATTTTAAACTTAGATTGTTTCAGGTGTACATTTTCAGTTAGCAAATAAATAATACTTGAAAAAATTGGTAGTGGTAGTAATTTTATGATTAAAAATTGATGAAATATTTGCATTATCATAATAAAATTTTAATAATTTACAAATAAAATATTTTATTAATACAATTTTAATATTTCAAATACTTTATCAACTTTCACTTATTAGTAATATGCTTAAAGAATTTAACATGAAAAAAGATTTTATAAATTTGTTTGCAATACTAGCTTTTATTACTTAAAACATTCATCAAGCATGTTTAACTAATACAAAGAAAAAGATAAAATTTTAAATCAATGCATGTAAAATCTTTATACATAAGGTTAGAATAAAAACTCAAACTAGATAATCAATGTTGTCCCCAAATTATCTTTTACAGTGCAATTTTATTTAACTTTGAGCATTTTTTAAAATTAAAAATATAGCTCACAGAATTATCTGATTATGTATACATTACGCAGACCAACTAATTAAAAAGTTAAAATTGGAATAAAGATCCTCAAATTGCACGATTAACATAGATATTAAGTCTATGTACCCACTGATAAAAGGAAATTAATAGAAGATTGCTTAATAGAAACTAATATAGAAAGTTGAATAATTGATTTAAGTTTTCATTTGTTAATAATTACTTTCTGGCAAACAGACAAAAAGATGGTATTAATATGGCTACAATAACAGGTCCTACATTAGCAGAAATAGCCATGATTAAGATAGAACAGAAAATAAAAGAAATTAAGGCTATGAAATTATTAACAAGATGCGTGGATGACATGTTTTTAGTTTTTGATAAAAATAAAGTAAATCTTTTATATTTAATGTCTAAATTAATTTTATTTACTTCATTAACTTTCAGATTGAAAAAAAGGTTAATAGTAAGATTATTTAGATATTACAATTGTTAGGGATAAAGTGGATTTTGTTTTCACAAAATAAGAAAACCTTGCAATATCTGAGATAGGTTTCAAGATATAAAGGTACACAGTAAACAGAAATAGATTAATAGGTGTTTATATATGGTATTTTATTAATACAATAGCAGGTACCAGTACAGTATATACCTCTATTAGGTATAAATAAAACATTTTTGACATACCCTGACAGAAATAGTTGTAAATAGGTTCTGATGCTTGACTTTCTTCAACCAATAAGACACAAGTCAAAGTCATAGCCAATCAGAGAAAAGGAGTATTAATTTAACTATGTACTGTATCGCAAGAGAAGTTTCTCAACTACAGTTTATGCTATCAAAATGTAGTTGCTGAGCTTTGAATCTGTAATTCACACTTCAGTTTTTAATTTGATATATAAGAGGTTTTGGGGAAATTATTTCAGATAAACATGATTGAGATAGATAGGTTCAAGTGTATATGAATTAGTTTTATGGATACACCTTAATATTCATATTAAAAGGCAGTTAAATTTAATGTCATTTTATAGCAACTTATCACTGAGCTATCACTGTAATATAACTATCCAAAAGACTACTGAACTATAATGTAATGCATAGATATAATATGAAGATCATAGGATGATTTTTTTTAATATTTTTAAATCCTATAGTACATAATTTTCCAAAAATAAATTTATTCACATTTTTATCAGATCTACATTTCATTAAAAAGTAATTCAGTTATTATCATCTTGAAGTTTCAAGTCAGATTGTAAGGAACCAAGTCCGAGTGTTATTTATAGTTACTTTTATTTTGCTTTTATTATATTTTTGTTTTGGGGCTTATGTTTAGTTAGGATGAAAGTTTCCTCACCCATCACCTTAGAAAGTTAAAGAGATAGATAAAACCAACTCACCGATGATAAAAAGAAAGCGCCATAGCTGACACTCGCACTCACGTGCACGCCCAAGCGGCAGATAGTAAGTCCGCACTGAAAGGGGGGACAGACCCCACAGACTTTTAGGAACTGTTAAACCTTAAAGGAAACATCCCAATAATTGTTCACGAAAAGACTGTAAAAGGTTAACAAAGTATTGTCGGGAAATAAGCTACCAGATAAACAAGAAAAAAGTGAATGTTACGTATATGTATGTAAATGAGGGGAGTGTCTCACTTAGAAACTGTGACGTCACCTCAGACTATAAATAGCATAGCTCAAGTGAAGAAAGCAGAGGTGAGCTCCTGCAAGGAATAAGCGTTGGTCTGCTAGTAGCAGTGAACGAGGTGTCCAATAGGAAATAGTCCAAGGCGATTGCAGTTTTCGATTTGTGGATCGAGGAATAGGAAAAGGCTTGAGTGAGAAAAAGGTTCCTAGTATAATTGAGGTGACGGTTAGGATTTATAGTTGTAAGAAATTCTGTACCTTAAGTTAAGGATTGATTTTTGTCAGAATTCCAAGGGGAATAGTTCTAAGTTAGAATAAGATTGTGATTTTGTCGGGTTGAGTTTTTTGGATTTTATTTGATTGAATAAATTTGTTGTTTGTTATATATATTGTAAATAGTTATTCCTAGATCTTTATTAAATACTTTTATTGATTTTTGACTAACTTGTCTTTAATTTATTTCGGTGCACGCGAAAAGTCCAGGCCTGGCAAACTAACAAACGCGAACCCGCGTAAAGTACCCGTTAGGTACTGGCTCTTTCCGGAACAGAAATCGTTGTAGAGCAATAAGTTAAAAATAGTACTTTACAAGATTTAATGATTTTAATGACAAATGTTTTATCATAAAGGAAAAAAATATCCAGAATGTTTTGAGAAAAATAAATTTTTTTCTCAAAATTCTGGATTAAAAAAATATTGATTAAACCGTCGATTTTAAAAGTGGAGCAAGTCCATTTTGTGAAAAAAATAGTTAAACCTAATTTTTATTACAAATTAACATAAAATTTATGTTTTTAATCAATTCATAATAAATATCTTTTCATATCAGTATAAATTTGTTACTAGTAATTTATACTGTCAAAGATATTTATTCTGTGTTGATTTTTAAAGTGAGACAAGTCCACTCTAAAAAAAAATATATATAGAGATATAATGGATTTATTACCCTATGTACAGTACTACCCAATCATCATGAATACTTTAAAAATTTGCACCATCTAAACTAATGAATATAATTATATGCATGCAACCTATTACTGAATATTTTTTCTTATTTTATTTACTTTTTCCTATAAAATTAAATTTATTTTCTGTTTTATTGTGGCTTTTCAAAAAAAGTACAAAATGTTGAAATTAAATAAATAAATAAATAAAATATTCAATTTTTTCTTGTTATAATTACATTCCATTCAAAGAAAATCAATGTTTTCAACAAATCATTGCTTTTGAAAGTGAGACAAGTCCACAAGACATACCAAAACCATGATTTTTTTCCACCTTACACAGATAACCATTATTACATAATAAATTTACATGAAATAAGACCAAAAAAATATTAAAATAAGTCTATTACTGTTTGTGAATATTTTTAAACCCATTCAAATGGAAACCTTTAAATATCTAGCAATAACATAAAATGAACTTGCCCCACTTTCAAAATCAACAGCTCAATTAATGTAAGGTAATTACTACAAAACCGACCTTTGGAGTCTGTCCTTTAACTTTACCAGCACGAGCAAGAGAACCATGAACTTTGCCTGGAATGGAAAACAAATTTTGCTGTAGATATTAAGAATATTGAGCAAAAACATAAATATACATTTGTTATTAATTTTAAAAAAAATCACATGCAGCTAGATTCTTTTCACAACATGGAATTATACATACTTAAACCAGTTAAGCATTAAAATAAATACTATATTTATAATTTTGTTATCAGCAATCAAATAATTATAAAAACTAAATTATACTCCAATTTACAACTTTCTTTGTATTCTTAGTCTATTGTAAATTTGTTTAATTTCTTTCTATTCTATTTGGAATTACTAACGGATTAGTATTTTAATTAATTACAAAATAATAATAAACAGACAATACACATTAAAAATCAAGAAAGAGAGAATTAAATTTTTCATCTGGTCACAAAACAACATGCAACTGATTGGAGCTTTGTGATCAGTTGCATGATATGTGAAACAAAGTTAATACTACTCATGAAATAAAACATTAATAATTAATTCAAAAACATATTCCAATAACATCCTGTATTCCTAAGTTATAAAAATACTTTCAATAAAAATTCCAAGAAATAATTCTATCATCATATTTTACAAAAATTTAAAACTTCATACTGTTAAACTTCTAAAACTAACTTACTTACCTCCCCTTAATCTTATAGAAATGTCAACAGTAGCACCATTCATAAGAAAATCAGAAATATTATCATCTTCATGAAGAGGTTTACCACCATAATAGAATAACTGTTCTTCTTGTGGTAAATTCTCAGTGATTTCAATAAAGTTCTATTTAAATTTAAAACATTTATGAATAATTGAAGTAACTGAAACATTACTATTAAAATATATTATATATTATTAAAAAATATACCTTTAGAAAAGATATCTTTTCATTTTCAGGAACTTCAATGGAATAAAGTTGATCACTTTGTAAAAAGAGTTGCATCTTGCTAAACTGAAATTTATAAAATATTAAAATTTATCTTCAAAAATTATTCACTATAATAATAATTATTATTACTATACAATTTCAGCAATGAGATGACAATTCTATAAAATCAATTTATTCAAATTACAATTACTAATTTATATAGAAACATTCACACAATTTTAGATCTATGTATTTAGTTAATGTCTTTTAAACTACTTAGTTAATGTCTTTTAAACTAATTATAGTTAATACTATTCATATAATCATAAAACATTTATCAAACCTGTAAATCAAAAGTTGACTTAAAAAAATTAATTGTCATGAAAGACAATTGGAATGTATTTTTTCCAAACTTAAACTGCTACTATTAAGATCAAATAATAAATTTTACTATCCAAAATTTAGCATGTTTAGTAGAAGCTTATAACAGAAATAGTATTGGATTATGACCTGTCTACTTTGACAGCCATAGCATTGAAACAATCTTCTAAAACTATAAGGACCAATCTGAAGACAACGCGGATGGTTAAATCTTTCCTGGCAACGAATCAGTTAAATCTATTGGTTGCTGATAAAGAAAAACATTTTGTTCTACCAGGGCTGTGGAGTCGGAGTTGTGTAGTTTTGATGTTTTAGCTGGAGTCGGAGTAACCTTAGTATTAATTTTGCCTCCTGTAACTTAGATTTAGTTATTCAATAAATGCTTTGTTATTTTGTTAAACCTGTCTCCTGTCTTTGGAAGGATGCCTGCCAGCTTATCGATGTTCTCCCCACTCATTTAGGCCTCCTAGCCATCCAACAACTCTGAGATCGGGCTTTACTAGCCCGTGCAGATTAAATGGTCATTTGGGGATTAACCCAGTGGCCCACTGCCAATCTCACATATGCAATTAATAAACTTCAACTAGTACAAAATCATTTTATTCAATCCATTCATAATTTACACTTCAGAGAATTGGTGTTGGAATACTATAGAATTGATAAAATTGATAGAATATGCAATATTTATATAAAACAAGTTTTGGTGGAGAGCCACAAATTTATAAATGGATATAAAGATAATAGTTGTCTAGGAGGAAATAAAATAAGTGAATACTGTAATGTTTCAAATCAGAATACTTGAAGGACTTATGAATACACTTTTCCAGTTGTCAGACTCACGATAGGAAAATCTTCGCCAATTTTTCAAATTATTTTATATTGGAATGAGTTCAGTAACGACTTAAGAGAAGTGTCGAGTTATAAAGTCTACAAAAACGTAAATCTGTTTGTTAAATTATTAGTTAACAGCAATAACTATAATTTATTTTTTGTTTTCAATTGTTTGTAGATACTTGAAAAAGGCCTAATGGCAACAGTGTCTTTTTCAAATAAATAAAAATTAATAAAAACAAAAAAACTTGTCAACACAAAAAACATTTTCATTTTTTATCTGTTGCATCGAATGGGTTTAATAATTTTTTTAACAAAAAAATCCTATTTTATCTTTTTTTAAAAAAATAAACCTTACTAAAATAGTACTATATATATACTTACTGTATAGTTTTGTCCTACTATATTCAGAATCTTCCAAAGATTTTCTTCTGTAAAAAAAAAAAAGATATGTATGAATGATAAGAATATTTTTATTTAAAAAAATACCTAAATAAATTTTTTTAAATGAATCTTAAGTTAATTTAAATTTTAGAATTTAATTTTGACTTAAATGTTAAAACAACAAGGAGCAATCTTAAAAAAAAAAAAAAACTACAATTTGGAATTAATGTAGGATAACAATAATTTTCAAAAATTCTATTCCATCATAAAATATTGACATTACAAATAACCAAACTACATGTATAATTATTATTCTGAATTTTGCAGTTTGTGTTTTACTAAATAATTCTCTAGCTTGGGCAGACCAAACAAGAAAATAGTTAAGTAAATTTTCTGTTACTGGTTTTGTTGTGGATTTTAAAGAATTAAAAGCTATGGGCTTTTTTTCTTCAGTAACACATCACACAAGGAACATTTGATATTGATTTTATTGGAGGAAATGCATTTTGGATCTTAATGACCCCTCTTCAGTACTTTACAAAAAACAGATAGACAAGGATTACATGATACATAATAATACATATAATATTTTAACAAAATTTTTTTATAAGTTACATGGTTGATTGTTGGTTACAAATCTATATACAGTAATACCCCAAACTTACGCGATAAGTGGGATCGAGCGATAACCGCGTAAGTCGGGGTATAATTTTGCAATTTGTGTAAAACCAAATCGGATGCATGTAAGATAATAAATGTTCTTGTTAATCTTATCTCGTCTTTTGATTCATTCATGGTTAGAAGAAATCACCACAGAGTCTCTCAAGTCTCCGTAGATATAACAAACACAGAAATAAACAGCACATAATAAATTGTAGCTATGTGTCAATTCCACAAGGCACATCTGAACATGTAAGCTAAACAATAGTGTGGAGGGCGAGTAATCAACAGTTGCGTGGCACTCAAACAAAAGACAAATCAACGAGATTTGAAAATCGCGTAACTATGGGTTCATGTAAGTCAGGGTAGCATAAGTTGAGTTATTACTGTATATATATAATCAAAATGGGTTGATGATGATGATGATAATAATAATAATAATAATAATAATGTGCAGAGCCCAAATAGTTAGGAGTTGAAGGTTGAAATGTTATACACAGTTAGGGTATGTCATGAGAACATACACTAAGAAGGGATTTTTCAAAATTCCCCACAGGGAAGAGGGACAGGATTAAGGCTTCCCGTGAAGAGCTTCGCTTTTATTATACAAGGGCTATTTTTTAAATAAGGTCCGTTTGCAAATGAGAGTGAGAATAACGTGTGATTGCGACAGTGTGTGCGCGCATCTGCTCCGAGCTGCAAATGGCTCAGCACACAGACAGATGATATGGCTGCATAGGATGTCTAAGCATGCTTTGCATGCATTTAAACAACATTTGCAGCCACATCATCTGTCTGTGTGCCGAGCCGTGAAAGTTTATAATGTTTAAGAAAATTGAGTCACTCACCAACTATGAGATACGATCTGTTATTCGATTCTTGAGTGCAAGAAACTTTGCGGAAATTCACAGTCAGATTTGTGAAGTTTAGGATGATAATGCTATGAGTGAATGTAAAGTTCAAAAGTGGGTGAGAATGTTCAAGGACAGGCAGGTTAATGTGCATGATGAGCCACACCTTGGCCGACCTTCTCTGATTTCTACAGATGTGGATAACAAAGTTCGAGAGGACCGATGATTCACAATTTCAATGTTATCAATTAAATTTCCACAGGTTTCAGATCAGTTTCGGAGAAAATGAATTATCAAAAATTGTGTTCTCTGTGGGTTCCAAGACTGTTTTCTGACGATTACAAAACAAAAAGATTGCGCAGTGCTTTATCGTTTCTGACTCAATATGATCAGGAAGGAGATGAATTGTTGGACCACATTGTTACAGGAGATGAGACTTGGGTGTCTCACATGACTCCTGAGTCTAAGTAACAGTCAATGGAATGGCAACACACATCTTCGCCAACCAAAGTGAAAGCCAAACAGTCCATTTCAGCACAAAAAATTATGGCAACTGTCTTTTGGGACAGGAAAGGGATTTTGTTAGTGGATTTTATGCTGAGAGGCACAACAATCAATTCTGATGTATTTGGGGGACCTTGAGAAAATTCCAGCATGCCAAACAAGCAGCATGGTCTAATGTCTTCTGATGTGATGTTGCTCCATGACAATGCAAGGCCACATGTTTCTGCACAAACACAAGATCTAATCAGTTCTTTTGGATGGGAACAACTGGATCATCCACCTTACAGTCCAGACCTTGCACCCAGTAATTTTCACTTGTTTCGATACTGGTGGTCAACAATTCAACAACGATGAAGAAGTGAAAACTGCAGTCATGGATTCGGCTTTTTCACAAGCAGCAGATTTCTTTAAAGTCAGAATTAAAAAAATTGTTGAGTGGTATGACAAATGTATGAACAAAAATGGAAATTATGTAGAAAAGTAGAAAAAAGTATGTAGAATATAGGAAAAAATATATTTTAATGATATTTACAGTATTTTTCTTCTTATTAAAAAACGGACCTTATTTAAAAAATAGCCTTCGTATANGAACAAAAATGGAAATTATGTAGAAAAGTAGAAAAAAGTATGTAGAATATAGGAAAAAATATATTTTAATGATATTTACAGTATTTTTCTTCTTATTAAAAAACGGACCTTATTTAAAAAATAGCCTTCGTACTATTTTAGATGCAGTTTTTTACCTTTTTGATTGCGTTTTAATAGGGTATGTCACAAGAATGTACACTAAAAAAGGGTTTTTCGAAATTCCCTCTGCAGGGAAGTGTTAAGTAAGAATGAAAGTGTTAAGAGAAAGCAACATGCAAGATTTACAGACACAGATATGGGTTTTTTGCATAATTGTGGGAAACTGAACATATTTTTAGACCCATCTAAAAATTTTCTAATTAGTCTGGAAACAGGAGGACCTAATTTTTGCTTTCTGTGAAAATGGGTAAGATTGGCTATACCGTAATAATCTTAATCTTTGCTATTGTTACTTTTGCCCGAGCAATGCCAGCCTTATCTGCTACTTGAAATAATATTAAAGAAAATATTGGGTAATTGACTGGGTAAAATATGTTTAGAAGGTATGTTTAGAATATGTTTAATTGTTGTGTTTTGGTGAAGTTAAGCTGAACTGAGGCTTTATTAGCATTTTTTTTTTTTTTGAAGATGGATATTACTCCCAAAAAGCACACTAAGATTGTTACTTTGAGTGAACACACATCAATGACTCAAAGAGATGTTGCCAAGCAGTGTGATGTGAGTTTAGGAGCTGTAATTTTGAGCAAAATAGGGACTGGGACAATTGAGGTGAACAGAAAAGGGAAATGTGGAAGGAAAAGAAAGACAACAGCAAGGGATGAAGCTTTTTTAATACGGGAAAGTAAATTAAACCCTAGGAAAACAGTCAAGAACTTCAACAAGACTTAGCACACGCTAGAGTTATTGTTCATGACTCCACTGTACGAAAACAACTTATAGAAAGTGGGAGAAAAATGGTTAGACCTCAAAAGAAATAGTTATTGACTGCTGCCATGATAAAAAAACTATATAATTGGGCAAAAAAAATATGTGAGCTGGACTGTTGAAGATTGGAGGAAAGTGTTGTTTTCAGTTGAGAGCCAATTTTTGGTACAAGGACAGCGATCTTGTTACATTAGAAAAAGTGACAAGAAAAACTTATGGCAGCTCATATTGATTAAACAGTTAAACATCCATTAAAGATGTTCTGGGGCTGCTTTTCTTATAAAAGTACTGGATCTTTTGTGCCAGTCAAAGGCATGATGAACTCGCAAAAATATGGAGACTTGTTAGAACAAAGATTGGAAGATGAACTAGGAAAAGTTGATGCCAACGATCAAGCAGTATTTC
This sequence comes from Centruroides sculpturatus, assembly GCF_000671375.1. NCBI lineage: Eukaryota > Metazoa > Arthropoda > Arachnida > Scorpiones > Buthidae > Centruroides > Centruroides sculpturatus. The sequence goes on along the minus strand of NW_019385932.1, from coordinate 109,439 downwards.
AACAAGACTTGTCATGTTTTCAAGGTTATGATTAAACATTTCAAAGATAAAAAGATATCATGCCTTGAATGGCCAGGAAATTCACCATATCTTAATAGTAAAAGCTAGACTTCGTAAAACAGATTGCACAACAAAAACAAAACTGATTGAGGCTGTAATCCAGATATGGTTTTGAGACCAGCAAATAACAGAAAACTAAAAAAAACTTATTGATTCCATGACAAAATGTGTTCAAGAAGTTATTAAAGCCAAGGGAGGACATATTTCATATTAAAACAATTTAAATTGTATTCATTTTTCGATTCTATTCATCTTTAACCAATAAATGTTTTTTTTTTCAAATTTTCACTTGTGTTCACATTAATTCGCACAATACTGTAAGTATTTAATGTTACATAAGGTAGAGGTGGGCTGAGTTCACATCATCCTTAAGTTCACAGTCGCAATTGCAGAATGCAGTTGTATCTATATGGGAAGATAGAATAACTTCATCCGATGGGGGCCATCTGGGGAGGTGGAGTGAGATGGAATCACTTGTGGATAATACCAGTTAAGGAGTGGTTTCCAGATGTCATTAATGGTTAGATTGTCATTTGAGTTCACTTTATAAGTTTTTATTTTAGTAATTTCCAAATTCAAATAATTTCCTTTTTATATGTTTTTCCCCTTTCCTGAGTACTTTTAGATTATTGAGTAAAATCTCAACCTTCACCATTGCAATGTATGGCTACAGCAGAATTAGTGTAATTAAATTTAATAGCACATGAATGTTCTTTTAGTCCGATTTTTAGGGTTCTTCCAGTTTCACCAATATATTGGTAATTTGGTTGGCAGCTGCAGGATCTTTTATATATATATACAGTAGAACCTCGGAAACTCGGCCTAATGTGGACCGAAGGGTGGCCGAGTTTGTGAAAATGCCGGGTTATCGGGAATGGGGTTAAAAAAAATAAGTGCGAGTGTTTCCTCAGAAAATACTGTACTGTACTTGTATGTATTGTTTACTTGAGAATATAACAGAGAATAAACTGCCCAAATACCCTTAAACAAAGGAAAAGTACGTCCGTTATGAAGGCATAGAGCCTTTACTACATGAAAATGAAAATTAACGAATACACTGTGTACAGTAATTTACCTGATAAGACAGACCTCAGAAAAATACTTTATGAGAGCTTTTATACTTTTATAAAGCTGTCTATAATGAAAATTAATTAACTAAGGATTTTTTTGCTCTGCCAGGATGTGCCCGAGTTATCCGGAGTGCCGGGTTATCGAGAGCCGAGTTTGAGGTTCTACTGTATTGTTAATTTGTTGCATTATATCAATATTTTTAATGATATTTTCTTTAGTTATTAGTAACTTTTTATTATTTCTAGTAAATACTGGGGCTAGAGTTATATTATATAATTTTAAAAGTATTTTTTTTTTACATACTATGGGAGTAAGTTTTTTTAAAAGTCATTTGAGTTGGTATTATATATTTTGAGTTGAAGTAAGGTTGGTATTGGTAAGCCAGTTTTCTAGTATCTTCTTTGGATTGTCGTTTAGTTTAAAGATTTTATAAATATGTGTTTTTCCTTTATTTTTTTCAAGGTAATTGCTCGTATGTGTTTTAATTTTGGTGATATACATGTCAAAAATATTTTTCTTGTTATACATAGATGTACTGGAATCATAGTTAATGACTTTCCTTATATTACATGGTTTAATATACTTTTTAAAATTTAAGCTGTTACGAGGCCTTTGAACTGTGATGTCTAAAAACGGTAAGTTATTATTATATTCTAGTTCAATACCAAAGGCTATTGTGAGATTCGCCAAGCGTATAGGGTTGATCCTATATCACTTACGGACAACTAGTCGGTGAGATCAGTCTCGGTCGTCAACAAGAATGGTTTTCCTATTTAATAGGAAATCGAGTGGCGGAGGGTCTTATAGTTAAGTTAGAATTTAGAACGGAAGTTGGTGATGGTGAATTCACCTTCTTCCTTATGTCAGGGTCCCGACACCAGTTTATCTACTTCTCGTAACGCGGATAAACATGCATGAAATTTATGCCGTAGATCTGATTCAGGAAGTAATAATACAGAGACATCTCTTAACAAAGTATATATATAAAATTTAATAAACAATTAAATAATACTGATACAAATAAGAAATAATCAAATAATCTAAGATAATCAATCAAAGAACGAAATAACAAATTAATTATGTCAGGAGGATATCTATTCTTAGCCTATTCCGGTGAGAGAGAGAATAGTATTCTCAATCTATACATTTACAAGAGAGAGAGCTCACAATTTAGTCTTAAACATAGGACCTGTTTACTTGCAGTGTCGTCTTCTTATTCGTGAAGGTACTTCATTGATAACTTAGGAGTAACTTGTACAGGGATGACGATGCGTTGGTCTGCTGGCATATGTATGGAGTCCTTTCACTCTCCGATCTACGGACGAACTCTTAAGAATGTTGGCCTTAGAGAGCGAATGTATGGAGTCCTGACTCTTCCAGGTCTGCCGATGAACTCCTCGAATTCGGTTGAACTTTCCATATATCTCCTGATTTACGACCAATTATCAGTCGAGGCTTTATCCATGTGAACGGATGGGAAGGGGATGAAATGAGGGGTAGACAGTTCCCACCGAAGCAAGATTTTTAGCAGATAATGGAAAAACAGAGGATGTTCTAACTTCCGTGGAAGGAAGTGACTCTCCTAGCTGTTTTCCCACACTAGAAAACGTTATTTTTCCATCCCAAACGAAAGAGTATTTTATGACAAAACTTTAACATTATTTTTAAATTATTAATTTAGACCCAGGGCTATTCAGATCTCACACTATGTTAGTTACTATATTATTGGCACATTTAAGGATGGTTTGAGGGTTGGTTAAAGTATTATTGTAAATTAAGAAGTAGTCATCTACATATCTATTGTATTCTATTATGCCACTGACATTTCTAATAATATGATCTATTTTTATCATACATAATTCAGTTAGTTTAGGGCTTATATATAAATTCATAAGTATACCGTCAGATTGTCTAAATATTTTTTTATTACAAGTAAAATTATTATTAGTTAAAACAAATTGAACCAGTTCAATTACCCAATTATCACAGTTTGAAGTATTTAATGTATTGATTATAAAGTTTTTATGTACAGATGGATACATATTTTTAATGTCTAGGCTTAATATTCTGCTGTTAGTATTAATATTAAGTTTTTTTAAGTTACTAATGAATTGGTCTGTATTTTTAAAGCTATAATCAGAATTGTGATATTGATTTAATTTACTCTTAAGGAATTTTTCGCGGTTGTATAAGACGTAAAATTAATATCTACTAATGGCCTGTATGATTCTTGCAATTTATGTTTTAACTTCAATACGGAGTTTTAAAAAATCTAATAATGTTAAAATCATTTGTATTAATATTATCTTAGATTACAACTTAAGAATCTTTAAACTTTTAGTTATCTTTCCAAGTTTTCACATATGTGTGATGTAGGATCTTCATTTAGTTCAATATATTAGTGTGAAGTGACTAGATTTATCTATAATTTAATGTTTTTTTATTTTCGTTTATCCATTATAACTAATTGTATACTTACTTACTGGAGAATTCAATAAAATTAAAAATAAAAACCATTCAAGTACCCAGCATAATTCTTTAATAACATAAAAACGTTTTCAAATGCATTAAGCATTCATCATCAGTTATTTCTCTAATTCGAAATGGGAAATTTGAAAAAATTACACAAATGAATTTCAAATGAACTGTTATGTAAATAAATTAAAAGGTAACATGTTATAAACAAAAATGATATATACAAATTTCCATGTATTTAATAAATAATAATAAAATAAATAAAATATCTATCAAAGATCATCCTAAGTCCGATTAAGCCTTTTTTTTATCTATGCCAATTCGTCACAAAAGGATTTCTAGGCAGACGAAAGCCCGTCGGCATCCCTGTAGTTGATACACTGCGTGTTCTTCTGTGCCCTGTGGATTTCCAGCTTTTGAGATATTTTACCACGTGTCTAGATCTGGTAGCTTTTATTATAGAGGCTTGGTCCCAGAAGACAGTAATGCCTTGTTGTTTAGCATAAGTGGCATGGACTGTACTGTGAACAGTTTTGTTCACCAAAAGCTTATGTTCATTGATTCTTTTTTTCAAATTCCTCAAAGTTGCGCCTATATATACTAAGTTAGAGTTGAACCTATGGTCTCTTAGCGGTATTGAGTATATTCCTGTTAAGGAGTTACGTTCATAATGCCCCTTGTCATTCCTTAATATCCTGTATATAGTGGGATTACGTTGATAAACTATTTGTAAGTTGTTATTTTTGGAAACCCTCTTGACAATCGGTTTAAGGAAGGGTATATAATCGAGGACCACTTTTTCTTTTTGGTGGATTTTGCTTTTGCCTACTTGCAAGATTATTAACTTTCTTAATGAGAGCCTCTATTCTTTTTCTCCCGTAGCCATGCTGTATGGCAGTTCTTCGTATATATTGTAATTCCTTAACCATATCGCAAACGTTTGAGCAATGTGTGTGAGCTCTTCTTATCCAAGATCGAAATACCGCCATTTTAATATGCTCCGGATCAGCCGAATTCTTAGGGATAATGATGGGGATAGATGTTGATTTACAATAAATATTGGTTCGGACTTCCCCTTTTATGTATGTTATAGTCAGATCCAAGAAATTAACGCTGCTACCACCTTATTGCTCCAATTTTAAGGTTAAACCATACGGGTTACTGTTTATCAGATCCATAAAATGCTTGATATTGCGGTTATCCTTCCACAAGATAAAGACATCATCAACATATCTTGCATATATCAATATATCTTGTTGTAAGGAAGGGAGGATACTGTTTTCTAGATTACGGAGTACCAACTCGCAGAGGACTGACGACATGGTGCTACCCATTGGTACTCCCTGCCCCTGTAGATAAGTTTTATTTTTGAATTTGAATTTTTAATCCATTATAACTTTGTGCTGATTTATCAGCAAAGACAATAATTAATTGATTATCAGTTAGAAACGGTTAAGTTCTTAGGGTGTAAAGAACTCTAATCATAGATTGCCATTTAATATATAAACAAAGAAACAGTTAATGGTCAAACTAGACACCGGTCATGTCCTGCTTGTCTAAATGACCCAAACAAAAGGCATCAACGAATCGTGCACCCACATGTAGGTGTAACCTGATCGGTTCCAGATTGAACCCCAGTTGTTAGGTTTTCACACGTGAAAAAACAACCGAACCAACACCTCCCCTTTTTAAGAAAGAAAAAAACTACCCAAATTGGTTGTTTATGCCACATAATAGTTTTTTCGATAAGAGTTGATTTGAAGCTGTCCTGTTGGGATTCAAGTACGGGCTGATCAATACAGAGGCTGTGATGTTAATATCTCAGGCGGCGTTTCTTCAACAGCGCATGGTCTCTTGAATGGCGGGAACTCATCGTTCTGCTGGGCTGGTCTCTCAACCGGATGTGTTAAGTCTGGAGTCGGAGCAGGATGTAAAAGGATGGAGAAGGCTTCTGTGATGACGGCGAGGGAAACATTCTCGGGCTATGGTCAAGAAGATTGTTTCCGTAAGAGCTGATTGGTGTGAAATCGCTAAGATGATCCGTCATCCATCTCCACCTTGTGTATGTTGTTTCTGGTTTTGCATTTGATTGTTTCCGGCTGCCAATTTTGAGAGCATGGGTGTTGTGCGAAGACAAGCTCCTTAGTTGTGAAATTTCGTTCTCAGGCTCCCTCTGTTTGCGGTTAAATTGCCTCTCCATGTTGATGTCGCACTCTGTTGGATATTTTGGCAGCAATAATAGGTCGAGTGATGTTCGGATCTTCCGTCCAAAGAAGAGTTGCCTGGAGATTTGCTGTCCGGTAGAGCCGAGTTCGGAGTTATCCGATAAGTCTCCAGAAATATGACCAAAGCGCATTGTATATTTCCCCTTCCCTTTTAACTTAAGGAGAGCTTGCTTCAGTGTGTCTATGAATCGTTCCGTCTGTCCGTTGGATTGAGGATGATAGGGCGGCAAAAAGATGTGTTTAAATCCATGTTGGGCACAGAATCTTTGAAATTCATATGAGGTGAACTGCATTCTGTTATCACTGACGAGAACTTCTGGCAGTCTGTTCAAAGCCTAAAAAAAGCTCAAAATTTACGCTGATTCAAATTATCACAGCATTTCATTGATTTGTACATAATATGATTATTTCCAAACATGAACCAATCAGCAAAAGGTGGAAATTCATCGTACCGCTATACTTTCCTTAAATCTATGTTTGTTAGGTACAGTTTTAGAAAAATATAACATCATGAACGCCATAGGCAATATCAACTTTGCATGGCAAGAATTAACTGATGAATGCATGAACAGAGTGTGGAAGAAGTTATGGCCAGAGGTATCCAAGAATTCTCAACGAGAAGAGCCTATCATTGTATCGTTAAGTTGACCAAATTGACAACCTAATTGATACAGGACTAGATGTAGATGAGCAGGATACTGAGCAGTTACTGCAAGTTTCTTGTGAGAGCCTCACCAACCACCACCTTCAAGAACTGACAGAACAAGGAATTCCTGTAGAAGTGGAAAATAGTGATTCGGAAAACAAAGAACCCAAAGAATCTCTCTACAGATTTCCTTATTGAATGTTTGGTAATAACCAAAATCATTGATCAAATTGTAGCAAATGATCCAGATTTTGAAAAGAGTGCAAAAGCAAAACAAGGCATTTTGGATGCATCTTCTGCTACTGATATTTGCTTAAGAAAAGAAAAAAAAATGCAACAAATGAAACTACACAACTTTATCACAAAAAACAAGAATTTCAGAAAAGCCAAGACCTTCGTCACAAAAAATGAACTTTACATTTCTGTGTGCATATGTTTGTGTATTATTTAACATATATTATTATGCAAATTAATATAAAATAACCTAAAATTGAAGTAAAATCTGTTTATTTTTGATTACATGTTCCCCTTTCCCTATTTACTCTATGTTAAAATGACCTCATTTAACGCTGTTTCGCTTAGTGCTTTGTCATGTAGGAACACATCCCCCCATGTTAAGTGGGCTCTTACTGTAATTTTTATTTTATCCCAATTTTTGTAATTTTCAATCCATAAATGTGAATGTGAAGTTCAAGTGTAAAAGTAATTTTGAATGAAAAATATTCATATATTTTAAATCTCCATTCTTACACACACTTTGTAATGTTGGAACTACTTCAAAGAGAAAACTATATAAGTTTCTACCTTGAATGTATGTTTCGCTCTATCACATTCAGAAAACTGATTTGTTACCATGACAGATGGCTGTTTAATGGCATTATCTTTAAAATTCTTAGATATTTTCTTTACTGATTAAAAATGGTTAGGGAAATATTACAACCTTTAAAATAATCTCTCTTTTTTAAAAGGCTTTAAAATATTATTATATAAGCAAATTAATAATGCCAGATTACATTTAACATAAATGATAGCAAATGTAAAAGCAAAAGTTTTGCTTTTACTTATTCTAATATTTTATCTTTATCAAACATAATCACAACTGCTGTAATTATGTTAAATATTTTTTATTATTTTACTGAGTGAAAAAAATTTGTCTTTTTCCTGAAGTGCAGGTTCTCTAAATATAAAATAAATGTTTAGCATGTCAAACACTTCAAACTTTTATCAACAGATTCAGGATATAATCTAATAAAAACTTTTTCAAATAGTTTATTAAATTAACAGCTCATTTAATAATTCCTAGGCTACATGTACAATAAAATACTTGTTTAATGCATAAACTGATATATTGCAATAAGTGATAACATTAATAATAAAACAACATACCTCAAGGTAAAGCTCAAACTGTTAAAATATATACAATTTTCAACTAATACTCTTCTTTGGTGATTTAAAGGAAATAGACAAGTCTTTAAAAAAAAGCTTAATTGTTAAGCCTAACTAAACTAGTAATTGCTGCATAGTGTATTGTTCTTAATGAAATAAGAATATTAACAGTAAACTGTTTTTACTTTTTTATTTTGTATAATACATTGAACAANTATTAAAATTATTCATCTATTTGTTCTATTGTTTCATAAGTTATTTAGTAGATTAGGACATAAAATTAATTATAATATTTTCATTGATCAAAAATATATTATTTCAAATTTGATCATATCATGTAATTTTTATATCAACGTTTTAAAAATGAACTTTCTTAGCAAAGAACTTTAGCCTAATTGTAACATACTAAAATTTTAAGATTTTTTAGTGTAACCTCTTAATGTGACAAAATGTATTTAGTTTTAGCTGTTTTGGTTTAATCAAAAACAACATTAAAAATTAACTGTTTTTAATATTGCTTCCAATAGTTATTTTTAGTATACAACAGTTTTTAAATTAACTATCTAATCTCTGTATTATGTATATTTAATTGTCATGATACAAAGAAGACAAAATTACTATATTTAATGTATACTGTAAAAGGAATCAAACTTAAAATCCAATAAATGATGAAAATTTTAAAATATCCTTTTTCAAGTAATATATTAACAATATATAATATATAAATGTTATTAAACATATCAACTTACCCAATCAATATTCAAAATGCACTTCTTTCACAGTTGTTGAATGACAATTAAGAAATGATGCTGGAAGACAAAATTACAGACTTTAGAGAAGACAGTATCATTGGTAGTGGATAATTTGAATATGTAAAGTTTTAACAGATCTATTTTTGATTAAATTAAGATCCCCCAAAGGGGAGTGGGCCATTCCCGGAGGTACTGCAATACCGGGTCAACCCGTGGCAGAGGTGGAGCAAGCTCCGAGCACTCCGCCGCCTTCCAAAAATCAGTTTAATATCATGGCCTCCGATGGAAGCCGTATCAGATATTAAGCTGATAAGAACAGATACTTTTAAATAAAGTTTATTAATTCAATCATTATTCTACATGCTGCAACAGGCAGTGCAAATAATATAACTTGAGCCGTTTACATCGTTAATATCGTATAAAAACTAGGTTATAATAACAAAGGCCATATTGCCTTTATAAAGATATATGTACATAGTGGCAATATGGAGAAAGGTCCGTGGACCGCACAAAGACATACATGAAACATGAGGCAAGGACAGGAGCGACATCAGAAACACCATCGCGGCAGATGAACTACATAAGAAAAAGTTTACACATGACAAAAAACGGGGTTACTGTGATGCACCCTACAAATACAGGTAGAACCATGACAATACCTAATACAAGTACCTGGTAGCAATATGATGGTGCCAGTATTACCATTGGTCATTTAGGACTATTTTCCCATTGACCGTTTTCCAAACGACATTTTGTGTGCCATGATAAAGTTTTTTAAAGTCATTATGTGTGAGGCATTCTATGTCGAAGTATATTTTCCTGATTGCCTCCTCCCTGATTTTATCCACAATTAAAGGTATATCCCATTTTTTGTTGTCGAATAAAGAGGTACATCTGGCTTTCCATAGTACCCTCTTAGTAAGGGCAAAAAACCAGTTTATCATGTAGTTATTCTGATTATTATCAGGGAAATCATTGTTGTACCAAATATTTTTCCAGTTGTACTAAGATCAAATGTGTAGTATCTGTTCTGGTAAGTACTATTTTAACCCACTTTCTGCTCTTTTTAGCCTTCAACACCTTCTTTTTCCGTCTTTGTTCCGGCCTGTACGATTGAAAGACATCGTGTATTCACTAGATTAAGGACACCCTTTTTCTATCCCCCTCGTGTGGGTGACCCTACACCCCCTACCACCTTCACCTTTCGTCCCCCCTCTTTTCGACCCGTTTCGGGCCCCTCCCCCTCACCTTGCTTTTTCTACTTTTTTCTGCTACCATTTGATCTTGGTAGGGCATGTGGATCTACTTTTTCATTTTGTGCAGTGCTGTGCCATTGGATTAGTGCCTTTTCTGTGTAAGTCATCCCCACCGGCTAGGAAGCTGTGGGACCATACCCAGGGGCGGTTTTCCCTGCTGCATCACCCTCTTCGAGCCACCATCGTCTGGATATTGCCATAGAGCTCCCAATGGATGCCTGGTCTGGTAAACCCAAGGGGGACTGCTTAATGGACATCCCCCCATCCACCTCATCCACTTTTTCTATGGACAATAGTGAAAAAGTGGATCCTACGGAAACGCCAAACTGTAATCGGCAGGGATCTGTGAGTAACGACCCGGACGACCCATTTCTCCCTGAAACGGATGATCAAGCCACCACAAGAGAGGACAGTAACAGCCAAATGATCCTGAGTGAGGAAGACATCCGCAAACGTTATGCAAGACTGAGAACAATTTGGTTCAGTGCGAAGGAGGAAATGACGATCCCCAATGTCATCGATGCGTTTGAAAAAATTCTAGGACAAACGGGAAAAGTTTGTCCACTATGTTTCTACATAGTGGAAGTAGGATTTCATACCATAGAGGATAAGGAGAAAATGATCGGACACTCCATTCAGGTAGGAGATTTCCAATACCTTTGTGAAAGCTTAGACGCGGATAGCAAGACAATAACTATTAAATATGTCCCTCCGGAAGCTGACAAGCTGTTGGTGGAAAAACTACTAGCCCCATACGGGAAAGTAGTCAAGGTACTTGTTAATACGATAACACATAACAACTTTAAAGTAAAAATGGGCACTTATAGAGTAATCATAAGAACCAGGAAACTGTTACCTAACTCTCTAGAGTTGCTAGGTAGTAAGGTTGAGCTATATTATATGGGAATGAAAAAGCAGTGTAGGAGATGTGGAAGTTTAGAACATCTAATCAAAGACTGCTTAGTCAAATTGTGTTACAGATGCAAAAGTGCACAACATTTAATAAAAGATTGTCCCTATTGCTATAACTGTATGCAAATACACAGCAGAGAAGACAACTGTCCGGAACCAACGTTCTCTGAAATTCTTAAAAGAGGGGTAAGAAAACAAAACAATGAAATAAAACGAAAAAAGAGTATAGAAAGAGCATTAGAACAAGAATTAGATCAGGAAACTAATAAAGAGAATGAACAGGTTAATGAAACAATAATTGAAGAGGAGGAGGGTAGTGATAGTATGGAAAGCAAAGCTACTAACATACCTGAAAATGAAGAAAAGAGACCTATAAAAACAAAGGAAAATAAACAGCCCTATTTAGTAAGAGTAGAGAAAGATACTTTAGAAATTCAGGAAAAAAAAGAGCAGACTAATAAAGAAACGGAGGAGATAAATGGACTAGAAATTGACGAAATGGAAGACGAAGAAAAGGAGATAATAAACTTCAGAGATAAAATATTATCAATAGGGATAGATGCAAGTCTATCACAAAATGAAGTAATTGAGGAAGTAGGAAAAGCTATAGCTAAGGTCGAAACAAGGAAACAAAGAAAGAGTAAAAGGGTACAATCCCAAATAAGACATTAACATTCGATAACATCAATATAAACATTAAATCAGTAAACATTTCTGGCTTTCGAAGTGACACCAAACAGATTTATATATTAAATCTCCTCCTCAATGACAGTACCGACATCATGATGTTACAGGATACAAATATGATTGATTTTCAGGATCTAAGAAACCTTAGGAAACTTTTCACAGGGTACAACATCTACCTATCATTTGCAACAAGGAAAAGTACGGGGACTATTACTATGGTCAACAAGAGGCTAAAAGTAAATGATTTCAGAACCGACTCTGAAGGGAGAATTGTCGCAATTGACATTAATATAAGAAATAGACTACTCAGGGTGGTAAATTTATATGCCCCTCCTCATGTGGCTAAAAGAAAAGAGGTCTTTGATGAGTTGCCCAAGTACTTAATGGGAAGAAGAGAACTGATCGTGGCAGGTGATTTTAACTGTATTACCAGTCAAATGGATAAAAATGGTCAACTTTCGTCCGACGGGTCCAGACAATCACTAATCAAAGTCATTGAAAACTTCGACCTTAGAGATACGTACAGGATTGCACACCCATATCACCGGGACTACACCTGGGAAGGAAGGAATGTTAAAGAGCGCCTGGACAGGATATACTATAACAAATCTGTAGGAAAAATAAGTAACATTACTAGCTATAACCTAACCAACAATGGTGTAAAGTTATCTGATCACAAACTAATTAATCTTAATATAAGGATAGAAACCAATATAAAAAGAAAAAACTGCTTTAAAATAACTAAAGAAATAATAAATGATCCCCAATTCAGCAAAAAGATCAAATCAATTCTGGACACAAACAAAAACAACATAAACTGGGAAAAATGGACAGAGATTAAAAAGCAAATTTACAATCACAGCAAAGCAACATGGAAGAAAATCAAAGGTGAAAAATTCAATAAACTAAAAAAGCTTCAGAGAGATCTAAGCAATAAGATCATTGACAATAAAAGAGAACAAGTCACTAAAATTGAAAAAGAAATTAGCCAAGAACTAGAAAAGAGCATAAAATACAGCCACAACAGTTACAGGATGAATAAACTAGGAATTCATAGCCAAGCAGAAAAGATAATATTTAAAAAAAGAAAGCAGGAAAGTACTAAGGATGACATAGAAAACATAACTGTCGACAATAAAATTATAGAGGATAAAACAGATATCATCAAAGAATTCGCCAAATTTTATACAAACCTCTACAAAGCACCTATCACCAACTTGCACCATTGGGATAAAATAATAGATGTAATTAAGCCAATAAAGAAAAAAGAAGACAATATCATAAATAAAGAGATAACCAAGAAGGAAATCGAAGACGCTATAAACGCGTTACATCTAAACAAAGCTCCAGGCATTGATAACATTCCTGCGGAGTTATATTTCTCCTTCCGCGAAGATTTTGTTGACCTATTCTATATACTGTATAATGAACCCTGTTTCGAAAACACCTACTGCCACGGTAAAATGAAACTGATAAACAAAAAAGGCAATAAGAATGGGGGTTTGGGTGACTACAGACCAATCACCCTCCTCAACATTGATTACAAGATATATAGCATCATTGTAGCAAACAGGTTAGACAATCTATTCAGGGATCACATAGGTGGCACACAAAGCGCAGGGATAAAAGGGCGCTCTATCCAAAACAACACCATGTTCCTGAACCTACTACAAGAAGTCTACATTAAGAGAAAATCTCCATTAGCCATACTATCCATAGACGTAGAAAAGGCCTTTGACACGGTCAACAGGTCAATCCTATGGAAGATCATGGATCTATTTGGACTAAATAAAGAAGAAATCATGGTAATAAACAAACTCTACCAGTCACTAAAAACAAAAATCTGCGTGAATAATGAGGAATCGGACATGATTGAGTGTAGGGCAGGGGTAAGACAGGGCTGCCCCTCATCCATGATATTATTCTCTATCTACATTGAAGCCCTCCTAAGGCTGATCATGGAAGAAAAACTAATACCACAAATATATGTCCCAGGTATGTTAAAAAAAGTTAAATATATAGCACATGCAGATGATGTGAACATCATTATCTCTGACAATGTAGCCCTAACTAAGACTATACAACTAATAGAAGTATTCAGTAAGATTACAAGCATGAAGATAAATAATAATAAAAGTAAGCTCATAATTATCTATGGGTCAAGAAAATGTGACGGCAACAAAATTGAGTCCGTACAGTCAGCTAAAATACTCGGCGTATGGTACGGCAAAGATAGCAAAAAGAACAACATTAATGACATGAGAAATAAAATCAAAAAAGCCATACAGGATTGGAAGAATACATGGTTATATCTACCAGAAAGGGTGATTGTTGCTAATAAGTGTATCACTGCCAAGATTATGTACAATCTATATATAACCAACCTGACAAAAAAAAAGAAGCAAACAACTTGGAAAGACATATCTTCAGATACATATGGAACAGCAAATATGAACCTTTAAGCAGGAAACTGATGAAGAACAACATCAAGAATGGAGGCTGGGGTATCTGGGATATCAACGACCTGGAACACTCACTTCAAATAGCAAATCTTGTCAACAGCCTAAAATCTAATGATCATCCCATCTCTGATATAGCTCATTACCTAATTGGTCCTATCGCCAAGTCAATCTCTGGTGATATCAGCAGCAGGCCCTTCTCTATTGATATTAACAAAGTGCACAAGCTCTGGAGGGACATTATAAAAACTTTGATTACTAAAGGACTTACCAACAACAAAGTGAAGCCATCCTTCATATACAATATCATCCACAAGCAGGCTCCAAATGTGAATACATCAGACACCTCTATCAACTGGGATGAGGTATGGTCTAACGTGGATCGCATTCCAACTGAATGGAGAGACACAACCTGGCGCATTTTAAATAACATCATTATGTCGAAAGTATTTCTGCATACCTATCACAGCTACCGGGTAACAAGCAACAAGAAGTGTACTCAATGTGGTATAGATGAAGACACATACCACATCTTCATTGGATGTGTTACAGCCAAAATCACATGGACTTGGGTTCACAAAATATTTAAGGTAACATACAACTGGAAAAATATTTGGTACAACAATGATTTCCCTGATAATAATCAGAATAACTACATGATAAACTGGTTTTTTGCCCTTACTAAGAGGGTACTATGGAAAGCCAGATGTACCTCTTTATTCGACAACAAAAAATGGGATATACCTTTAATTGTGGGTAAAATCAGGGAGGAGGCAATCAGGAAAATATACTTCGACATAGAATGCCTCACACATAATGACTTTAAAAAACTTTATCATGGCACACAAAATGTCGTTTGGAAAACGGTCAATGGGAAAATAGTCCTAAATGACCAATGGTAATACTGGCACCATCATATTGCTACCAGGTACTTGTATTAGGTATTGTCATGGTTCTACCTGTATTTGTAGGGTGCATCACAGTAACCCCGTTTTTTGTCATGTGTAAACTTTTTCTTATGTAGTTCATCTGCCGCGATGGTGTTTCTGATGTCGCTCCTGTCCTTGTCTCATGTTTCATGTATGTCTTTGTGCGGTCCACGGACCTTTCTCCATATTGCCACTATGTACATATATCTTTATAAAGGCAATATGGCCTTTGTTATTATAACCTAGTTTTTATACGATATTAACGATGTAAACGGCTCAAGTTATATTATTTGCACTGCCTGTTGCAGCATGTAGAATAATGATTGAATTAATAAACTTTATTTAAAAGTATCTGTTCTTATCAGCTTAATATCTGATACGGCTTCCATCGGAGGCCATGATATTAAACTGATTTTTGGAAGGCGGCGGAGTGCTCGGAGCTTGCTCCACCTCTGCCACGGGTTGACCCGGTATTGCAGTACCTCCGGGAATGGCCCACTCCCCTTTGGGGGATCTTAATTTAATCAAAAATAGATCTGTTAAAACTTTACATATTCAAATTATCCACTACCAATGATACTGTCTTCTCTAAAGTCTGTAATTTTGTCTTCCAGCATCATTTCTTAATTGTCATTCAACAACTGTGAAAGAAGTGCATTTTGAATATTGATTGGGTAAGTTGATATGTTTAATAACATTTATATATTATATATTGTTAATATATTACTTGAAAAAGGATATTTTAAAATTTTCATCATTTATTGGATTTTAAGTTTGATTCCTTTTACAGTATACATTAAATATAGTAATTTTGTCTTCTTTGTATCATGACAATTAAATATACATAATACAGAGATTAGATAGTTAATTTAAAAACTGTTGTATACTAAAAATAACTATTGGAAGCAATATTAAAAACAGTTAATTTTTAATGTTGTTTTTGATTAAACCAAAACAGCTAAAACTAAATACATTTTGTCACATTAAGAGGTTACACTAAAAAATCTTAAAATTTTAGTATGTTACAATTAGGCTAAAGTTCTTTGCTAAGAAAGTTCATTTTTAAAACGTTGATATAAAAATTACATGATATGATCAAATTTGAAATAATATATTTTTGATCAATGAAAATATTATAATTAATTTTATGTCCTAATCTACTAAATAACTTATGAAACAATAGAACAAATAGATGAATAATTTTAGTATTTGAAATAAGTTTTTTGAAATTTAAAAGTTTGAATTCTTAAGCTAGACAAAATCATGGAGAACATAATAAATCTAGAATTAATTTATTACTGTCTTTTCATGAGATCTTATGAGAAAGTTTGTCTTAAAGTAAGTTTTGATTTCTAAGAGAGAGATTATATTTCAAGAGGAAAAGCTTTTTGTGTAAAAATTATATAGATGTATGTATAAAGTGGTATTTTCTCTAATCAGATTAAAGTAGAATTGAACTTCTATTATATTTCTGAAATTTACAAAGGTATTTTGATTACAGTACTGTTTTTTTAGTATTTTTGACAAATTTTCTAAAAGTTTTATCAAGAACATTAAACAGATCTGTTCTTTTTTGAAATTCAATAAAAACAAAGTAATTATGATAGAAAGCCTTAAATAATCTTACATAAAACTACATGTAGCAATTAAAATAAGGAATGGAAAATTTAACATAATTACAATGACTTATTTTATCGAACATATATCAAAAAGATTAGGGTAAGTAGAGTAAAATAATCATTTTTTATGTAATGAAATTTATGTTCAGTACCATAAAGTATTAGCTGTTTTTAAAAATACAATTAATGCCATTAAAAGCGGTGATATTTCCATTGTTTGAAAATGTTTACTAAAATATACCTAATAACAGCTTAGAATTGTGTTTGATCATTTTGCAGACTGACTTTATATTACTGTAAAGTCGTATTTAGTGTGTTGAATGTAACAAAGTACTATATTTTACAGTAATCTAACAAAAAAAAGCTATATTGATATGACTTGTTTTGCTACGTTATTGTTCAATATATCATACAAAATAAATAGTAAAAACAGTTTACTATTGATATTCTATCTTCATTAAATATACACTATGCATCAATTACTAGTTTAGTTAGTCTTAACAATTAAGCTTTTTAAAGACCTGTCTATTTTTTTTTATATCTCACAAAAAAGTATCAGTTGAAAATTGTATATATTAACAGTTTGAGCTTTACCTTGAGGTATGTTGTTTTATTATTAATGTTATCACTTATTGCAATATATCAATTATATAGCATTAAACAAGTATTTTATTGTACACACAACATAGGAATTATTAAATGAGCTGTTAATTCAATAAACTTTTGAAAAAGTTTTTAATAGATTATATCCTCNGCATGTATAAAATGTATAAAATAATTATTTACAAATTATATTAATTAATTTATTTGTTATGTTTAATATTATTATGTAATTAGTTATAATTAATGAATATCAATTAGAAAATTAGTAGACCACAAATACAGCATTAGACATATTTCATGGTTGAGTTGCTAAATGACGCACTGCTAATTACATAAAAAATGAAGTATAAATAATTGATGGATCTGAGCTGCTTTTTTTATTTATTATCCTAGGCTAAAATATACTGAGTGGCAATTATATAATAAATTTACAGAATTTTTATACAGAATGGGTGGAAAGTAACTAGGTGTAGTGAAATTGTTATAATTTCTATATTTCTAATGCAAATTTGATAAAAATTATTTGAAATATACCTTATTAAATGGAAATATGGATGCTTACATTAAAATTCAATGTATGCATAGGTACAGTACCTTCCATCAGCAATGCATTTTCCTCAGATTGTAATGTGACTGGATGGGCACTTCTCCTTGCATCCACAATCACATCTGTAGTTATTTTAGCTTTTAATGACAGTTCTTGATTGTTTCTGTATGGATTGTGGTGTGACATTCCTTCACAATATACTGCTATCCTTGCACAGCAACCACTGATTGAAACCTGATAGTCTACAGCAATCTATGCTCACTCCTGAACAGAGTGGTCAGTCATCTTTTTTGCAAATGCATGTGCGGCCTCTCTTGATTACTGCCTCAATCACTGATGTGGGAATTACAAAATTCCATTGATTGATGTACATGTGCACAAAACTTTATTATGATCATTACAAAAATTATAGCTATTTCTCAATGCCTAGTTACTTTCTACCCACCCTGTAGATTTAAAATGCTCTTAAAATTAATGAACAATTGCATTAAATATTCTAAAAGTATGATGGAAATAAATATCTACAGTAAATTTTGTATCTTGTGTACATCCATACATGCATATGATTTAATATAACAGATTTTTGAATTTGGTAAACTGATTAGATATGAAATCATATTTTAATATAATATATACTAGAATAAATACCATTACATAGGTTTTCTGGATTTAAGTTAAATAGTATCTGTTGTTAATTTTCTTGATTTATTAATAACTAAAGCAATATTATTTATAAACATATAATTATGCCAGATAAACACAAAATAATGTAAGATCTTATTGTAATAGTAAATTTATTTTTGTTGTTTGCTCAATTATTATTTTTTCTCCTTTGAAGAATGCAAAACTTCTGTATTATCATATAGATAAGTTTTGGTTCAGTGAACTGAATGATGTTAATTTTTTATTATGTGACTGGAACGGTTAAATTTTTAATTGTGTGTTTAAATAATACAAAAGAATTAATTACAGTAGAATCAAGGATATGATTGAGAGTTTTTTCTATCAGAATTTTATAATTGGATGGAAAATGTAAGAAAGCATAAGATATTTAAAGTAGTTTTATTTCATATGAGAGAGATTGATACATGATAATTTTTGTTCCTTTTTAAGATAAACGGTTTGATATGTAATCACAAATTTCAAATCTTTGTGTAAAAAAGAGAATTCTAGTAATAATGATTAGTGGAATTGAAAGTTATAGGGAAAATCATCTAAATTTTTTATCTTCTTCAGTAGCAGATGATAAACAGAAAAGGTTGTCTATGTCAAACTCGAATTGTATATCAAATGTGTGTGTATAATTTTTATAATTTAAAGTTTTTCTTATTATTTATTAAAAATGAAAAATTCTCTGAGAAAAATATAGAATCATTATAAGCTCTAATAATTATGAAATTACATGCATTAGAACTTAAACTTCAATTTACATAAACTGAGTGGCTGAAGTACAGTAAAACGTTAATTTAACAGACAAAATTTCATGTCCATATGTCAAGGATAGCAAACCTTTTTGAGTTCGCATGCCATATAGTAAGTGTACTCATCTTTAAAAATATTTATGCATGCCAAAATTCCAAAGTTTTATACTTTGAATAACTATGTTTAAATAAATAATATAAATATGCTTTAATTAGAGTAAATACAAATAAGCTGATTGAAAAAAGGATAATCGGATGATAAACCAAAGAATGATTGAAAAAGACGTGTGATAAACCGAAATTGTATGATACGTTACGTGCCAGATGATTGCTCCAATGTCATAGGTTCGCCACCCCTGCCTTATATCATATGTTAAAATTAATACATTGTTATTTTTAACTGCTTTTTATATGTAATTAAATTGACTTTGTTTTCCCCAAATCCAAATGTCACTGTTCTTAACTTCATAGCACAACAGAAGTGTCTTGATATATCAATGTTCAAAGATAAATAAATCAGAAATTTTTTTGTAATTTTGCCAAATTTAAATTTTGTTTTCTTTTTAAGAACTATTTATTAAAGTGTATGTTCCAAAAAATGTTTATTTTGATTTAGATTGTATACTTGCTTATTACAGTCTCAGAATTACAGTGATTACATAAGCAATAATACATATAGAAAACTTTTATGTGAAATTAAACTTCTCATACCTACATAATTTTAATTACAGAAATGTAACTACATAAGTAAAAACAGATAAACTAAGGATATTATAAGATACCAAAGGTTGTTGGAATTAAGCTATATTATAGGAGGAATCTGACGTTATGTAATCTTCTCCATAATGTCAAGAACAGGATGCTTTCTTGGATGTGACAAAGCATATATAGTATACCTGTATGGGATGGCAGGCCAAACAGGCAGTTGAATATGTAGAAACCATCAAACAGTCACTAAGATACGGGTGCATAGCATCAATATATTAGAAAAGCTTTTTTAATGCCCTGCCTACGTTTGCATCTGAAGAAGGGATTGAGGTGAATTTGGATAATACTAAGATGGCTAGATAAGTTACAAAGGATCACTTCCTAAAGCATTTGGAATGCTTAGAAATTTATAAGTTGATGAGTAAAAACACATTAATAAATTTTAGGGACCAGGAACGATTGCACTGTCTTTGAAAGCATGGTGAGATTTATTTAAAAAAGGGAATTAACTGTATTTCAGTACAGATTTTTACGTAATTTTTTAATTAATTGCAATGTTGTATATGTTTTAATTTTATGATTAAATTTGTGTTTGAGAACAATATGTTCTTTTCTATTGGTTAGAAATGTACATTGCCTGAAGATGACTGTTAAAAACAGCTGAAAACATTAGCTTTATTGTATTAAAATGTGTTTATTTACTGATTGAAATGGTTGTGTGATCATGATCTTAAAAATTACTATCGAATTATATATATTTACAAAATTCTGGCAGAATAATTTTAGCTGCTAAAGAAATCATTTTAGATAATAACATCAACTCTTAATCCAATTTAATTGATAGATCCAAATGATTTTGTCAAATAATATGGCTAATTTTAGCCTAAAAAATAGCCCAATTATTTGGCAAAATTACTTGGCACTGAAGTCATTTTAGTTTTATTATAACAAAATTTGATTATCAAATACTCAAAATAAGGATGACAAATATGTTTTAATACTTGTTTATTAAGTTATTTAATTATTATTTCAGATTTAATACTATTTAAATGAAACTTCAAATATTATAAAGATTACTGTTTTTTGTAGATTGCTATGGTAACTACTGGAACATCACTTACTAATGATACAACTATTGTTGCATTACAAGCCCAACAAACAGATCAGGATATTCAACAGGTGTGCTTTTATGATTCTCTTATTATTAACTCATTTATTTTTAAAGTATAATTTATAAACTTTAAACTATTATTATTTTTTCTTTATTATTATAAATACATTGCTTACAAAATTAGTGGATATTATATATCAAATTTGGTATGCAACAAAATCAGTATTATCTATCTGAATTTAATATCAGCTTCTGTATGTGATACATTTGAAAAGGAAATATGCAAATTGTGTCTAGTGATGAATCTGTTTGTAAATAGGAATCACAGCAGTGATTTCTATATATGTCTGAATTTCCAATCTTTTGAATACAAGTGTACTTTTTGTTAATAATTCTCACCTAATATGATGATTTCTCAAATCAATAGATTCCAACAATTGAAAGCTGTATACAGGTAGTGGACAAAATAATATGAACACCAGTGAAATGACACAAAATATAGGGAGATGACCCATCTTGGATTAAATTGACCCACCCATGGGATGGATAAATACAGGTCATGCACAATGTTTAAGGGACTATGCATCCATTCCTCGTGTAGAGTGATGTCTAGTTCAGAAAGTGTGGCTGGAGATGGAAATCTACATGCACTTTGGCCTCCAAATTACCCTACAAAGATTTGATTATGTTTAGATCAGTGACTGAGGCCAAATGTGATGTTCCATTTCATCCTTGTACTCATTAAACCATGCTTGGACACACAGAACGGTATGGGTACGTTCGTAAAGTCAAACGAGTTAAACGCGTTAGTAATGAATCGTTCGAATAGTAGTAGTCTCGCTCAGTGCACATGCTCTGCGATGATGACGTTTCGAACGAAACTCTAACGAAGTTCACGAAGGAAAGAGTTAGTTTACTTCGTTAAGAAAATGGCGCCCGACGATATCGATGTTTCTAAATCTACTCGCGTGTTTAAATTGTGAATTAAAAGATGAAATGATTGAAGTAACTGTCCACCCGAAGCAATCTAAGGAAAATATTTCGGATAAGGCTGTACTAGCAACATTCGTATTTTCAAGTTTAGAAACAGCCATTTAGTTCTAAACGAATCGTTCGAAAAGTCTAACGAAATAAGAATAATGATGACGTCATTCTCGTTTAACTCGTTTGACTTTACGAACGTGCCCTATGAATGGACCATTGTCAACCTGGAACACAGGTCATTCACCAGAGAACACAGTCTGAACTATAGGATGAGATGATTTCCCAGAATGCTGAGATGTAGTTCTGCATGGGTAGATCACAGCAGCACAAACATAAGTGGTCCCAGATTATGCAAAGATATTTCAACCTGTATCATCACAGAGTCCTTGCTTAAAAGTAGGAAGGAGGCAGTCAACATGAAAGACTTTTTCAGGTATTCTCCATATGTAAGCACGTGTGGTGGTCTGAAATAATGTAAAAGCTGATTTGATTATTAATGATGACACTGTGTAATGCTATCAAATTATGAAAATGGTGCTGACAGCACCATTACTCATCATTTGATAATATTATGCAGTGTCACCAATGCTTTTAGAATAGCTGCTTTGCCACATATATTTACAGCAGTTCCCATTGGGTAAGTTTGGTTACTCGGGGTTCTGGAGATGAGTGTTCATCTTGGAGGTTCAGACAATATTGCCTTGTACTTTCGGGCCATAATCTGCTTTAATACTCATTAATCCCTGTTGGTGAGCTTTGACTTTTGCCCACTATACTGTTTTGAAGATGATGTCATACATGTTTTGTGGGGGTTGTCTTAACAGTTGACACAGTGCTCCTTGCAACACCCACAAGGTTTATTTTTGTCACTAGGGCTCCAGCAATATGTGTTCCAATGATCATGCCTTTTTGGAAGTCTGAGAGGTCAGACATGACAGCATTTGACTACTAGTAGAATGTTCACATGCAATATGCATATGTATGACTGCTGTTTATGGCAGTTATACATATTGCCATTTCCATTACATGGCAGATTTTCATACTACAGTAGAACCCCTCTTGTCCGCCCTCGGCTAGTTCGTCACTCCGGTTAATCCGACCATGGTTGGACTCGAGAAACTTGTCCCGACTCGTCAGTGACTCACCGTCCGTGGCATTCTTCTGTGTTCATTACAGTATATGTTTACATTGTGTGTACATGTACAGTTTTGTGTGTGTTTTCAACATGTCAGGTGTGAAACGTAAATACATTACTCTTTCATTAAATGAAAAATTAGCAGTGCTACAAAGACTGGACAAAGGGAAGATTGTTTATTTTACTTTTTTCTGATAATCTGACCTTTTTTGCGTTCCGACCATACCCCCAGTCCCAAAGGTGACAGATTAAAGGGGTTCTACTGTAGATTGCATAGCTATACTACAAGGATGAATTATAGCCCATTTTCATATGGATGTTCATATTATTTTGTCCACCGCACGTAGACAAAAAGCTGCCACACAAATGCTTTAAATATTATTAGTTACACTTGAATAATTTCTGATAACAAAAACATTGTTATATATGTATATCACTCACTGTTTTCAAAAGTGAAGTAAGTTTACACGACTTGATGTGTAATATATATTTATCAAGTGATAGTACGTTATACATATTTAATTATAATTTTATTATTATTATATCAACAGTTTGTACAACTAAAAAATTTATTATTATATTACAGTCCTGGGCACACTGTACAAATAAGCCAAAACAAATTGTATTTGCTTGGTTAAACTAATTTTAAATTTCGTTATCACTATATACTGTATTTGCTGGTGTATAAAACACTTTTTTTCCTGAAAAATACTGTCAGAATTACTAATTAACAGTACCTTTCATAAGTTTCCTGCAGCCACTGGAGAGTACTGTTTGAGAGCCACTGAAGATACTATTTTGATTAGTAATATAATAATTCCAGCCATACGCCATACATAAAGTATATATACTGTCTGAAAACAGGATGTATCTTACATCAGCAAATATAGTGTATATATATTTATTTATTTATTTATATTTTTGTATTAAACAAACTGATTTGCAGTTATTATTGTGAACATATAACAGAATAGTATTTACAAACAATATTAAGAAATTACATAACAGTACAAAACTTCAATTTGCTCTTTATTAATAAAAAGAAACTTTATAGTCCCACAAACTAATTTTAAATTTCAATAGTACTGTTAGAGTTGGAAGTTTGCCCAGGGCCCTTAGTCTCGAGTTTTTCGTGTTACAACTCCCAACGTGTTGAAGGTGTCACGTGGTACCATCTCACACTCTGACGTCAAATCGGTAGTCTCCAGTTATAACTCACATGCTTTCCCATCTCACCATGCGAGTTGCTACTCACGTTGAGTCGAGCATGTGAGATCGCTACACGAAAGTGAAAATGGCTGACAAATACGCTATTCTGATGGCAATCGAAGCGTTAGAAAGAGCCGAAAGAGTTGTTTAAGAAGTCAACGAATTTTTCGAACACGAGTAGATGCCATTTCTTTTTATGTCAAGTCATCACTAATAAAAAATTTTAATTCATAATTGATAAAATTATATAGCAAATTTTTCCAAAAATAAAAAGTATCTTATTCATCGACAAAAAGAATTATAATGATAGTAAATTATATGTATAAATTATTAAGAGCATAGACACTATATTAAGATTATTTATTAATCATTAGTGTTAAGTTCTGATTAATAAATAATCTTAATAAACAAAACAATTTAATACGAGATCAAGGAAGAAAACTATATGAAAAAAGGATTAAATTAAAATACTTTTTCCATTACACGGCGGATTTTTTAGCTCCAACACATAATTAATTTTTCAACTAATTCTCTCCACAAATCAAATTGTCTTTTTCTTGTAAATTCGTTGTCGAATTTTATATTGTTCGTTTTCTTATTATTTTCTATATATGTTACTAATACTTCTTTTTGTTCTTCGTTTCTTTTTTAAAATAAAATATTGGAGGTTTCCATTTTGCTATAGGACAAAACTTTTAACTATAACACGTGTAAACTAATTCACGTTGATTTGTTTACAACTTGTTACAGTAAAGTTGATTGGTCGAATCAGTATAGTCGCAAACCCAGATGCATTGTAAATAATCCCATCATGCTTAACGATACACGTAAACAAGTGAATATGACCTACTTCCGCTCGCCTTTCGAGTTCGCTCGATGGGTCTAACTCGAGACTACCGATTATGTGAGTCACAGTAACACGAGTGAGTTCGATGACGTCAGTTCGAGTACAACACGAAAAACTCGAGACTAAGGGCCCAGGTCTGTTTTGTAGAAACAGAAGAATATTACAATATTTCTCTCATTTCATATTATTTTTAAAATTAAAATAAAATTAGATTAATAACTAATTTTATTATTCTAGTTACAAGATGGAACAGTTTTATCTCCTCAACCCCAGCAAATATTGGTTGTTACCGATCCATCACAATTTGTTGCACTTCAACAGTTAGCTCAATTTGAGCATGCACTAATTCCTCAAGAGTCACCTTCATCCCCAGACGGCACACAATCCGAAAATGATTTAATGAGTAGGACAGATGGAGATGAGGAAAACGAGGCAATTTCCGTCACATCTCCAATTACAGTATCCTTAGCAACAGGAGATCCACCACCTTTAATAGCTTGCACTACAGAAGCTAATGATTTGTGATTGCCTGTTTATCTTAACTAAAAACTTAAAGGTGTATTTACAAGAATAGTTAGTTTGCTCTCTCTATCTCTATCTCTCACTGTGTAAACAAATCTTCTCTTTTAGCAAAGATTTTCAATACCAATTTGGCTTATATAAATATTATAAACATTAAAAACATAATTGTCATTCTAAAATACATGCAAAACTCAATAGATTTGTAAATATAAATTAACTTAGTCATTTCCACATTCTTTAAATGTAAAATATTTAAATGTCAGCATTTAATTTGGACTAAAACTTGTCCATTTTTATAACAAGACTTTCAGAAACTAATAAAAGAAAAGGCAACTTGACAGTATCTAATTTAAAAAGTTTAAAAAGTGGAAAACGGAATGGTAATTTTGCAAAGCGATTTACATAAATTTTTAAATATTTGTTAATTATTAGGTTGTAAAAAAAATAATTTTTAACAGTTAATTATTATAATATGATTTTAATCATTCCAAAATATAAATTTTGGAAAATATTTCTTATTAATTTTTAAAATAATTATGGAATGTTATCAGAATTGTTATTTTAGTTGTTTGATTTAATTAATGTTTATAAGTTAATGCGGAATTTTGATAAAATGGAGTGGCCGTAAACGAAAGAGAGGGAAAAACTGTTTGTTGTTTTGCATAATTAAAAATGTGATAACTCGTACAAAAATGTAATTCAGAAGACATTTTATAGGAAGAATATTTATTTTGCAATTAAATATGTTATGTTTTTAAATCTTGTAAAGCTTTTATGTTCAGTTTTCTAAATTTTATTTTAAGCAAATTATTTTTATGCAGAGTTAAAAGCAATTGTCTTAACAAAGAAGTGAAAAAATTTCTGCCAAATTGCTAAATATGAAAATAAAAAAATTCAAGTTGCAAGTTTTAAAATGTTTTTATTAACATTTAATTTAATTTTGAAGAATCCGAAAATACTTAGCTCCTTGCGGTAGCATAAACAAAATATGAGTTTTGCAATAGAAAAAAATTGTAATTAATATAAAATACAGTAGTAAATTTTCAGTAATCTCAATTATATTTATGTTAAAATTTATTGATAGAATTTATAATTAATATATTAAAATTTATATTCTATTGATAATTATTAAATATTAAAATTTTAAAAAATTATTTTTAGCACTTTTATAAGTTGTCTCTATTTTTCAATTATTTGGAATTAGTTATTCATTTTCAAAAATTTGAAGATTTATTAATTAAAATTCATTATTTTATTCTGTAGTTGTTTAATGTTTATTATGATTTCATCACTGCAAACATTAAGCAGATTATGTTTATATTTTACTACATAATCATTTTTAAAATTTATCAATAAGAATGTTTGAAATAAATTCAGAAAATTCTCAATAAAACATGAATGATTCATTAATATGATAAGTGCTTCTATAATTTAATTATGAAAGAGTTAACAATTAATGGGAGACTGTACAAGACTATTGATTATTGAGGAATACATCTATGTGTTGTGATTGTGTCCACTCAAGGGAAATCAATAGTTGCCAAATAGCATCAGTAATCAAAAGAATGTCTAATGTTGCTACCTTTTTGTTTTTCAAAGTAAGGCTGATGATGATGCATTACCATTCAGAAAAGCTTTTTTTATATGTCTCTCTGTATGATTTAGAAATATTACGATAAACACTAGATAACGCTAGTCATCAAAACTAGCTACAACATTTCTTTTGTTTTTCCTATCCATTTTGTTATGAAGGACATTTTATCACTAAATGGAAGACTGAAGGACACTTCAACTGAAGTAAAGATTGTCCTTACCAAATAAGGTTGAGTGGCAACACTAATTTTGACAGAAAGGCAGTGATATAAAGACCAATTATTTTATGCTATTTTGTTACATTCCTCAAGCTGTATTTAGCAGCGGGGTTACAAAATCAGCCTTTCTGTTGATCCAGTGTTGGTTATTAAAGTCCAAATCAATTATTTAATGCTTTATGGGAATTTTCTGAATTTTTCATTTAATTTTATTAATTTGAATTAAAAAATATTATCAAATAGACAAATATCTCTCTTATCTGGTTTAAGAATATGAACATTCAAGTTCTTGACATAGTGTGTAAAAGAAACTTGGATTATCTGAATACTATAATCAATTTATAAAGCCTTAAGTTATAGAAATTTGAATAATTTAATAATTAACTTAAAATCAAAAAATAATTTTAGAACTTCTTGTGTAATTATTATATTTGATATATAGTAATGAAATGTAGAGATGATTGCAAACTGTATTAATACTATTCAACATAAAATAGATTTAAAAGTGGAATTGTCCATTTATACTCAACACGATCAATTGAAAACAAATGAAATCATTAATGTGCTGCATTATCAGTTTTCACGAGAACGTGGCTGCCTCGCAGTAAACAATTCTTTATATTTTCTTGTACATTAATGCATTTGATGCTACATCAGTTCTATTTTTATTATATTTGATAAGTGAAATACTTAGATTTTATAACATCTTATACTTAAAATTATAACTTATTAAACCTTTTTATAAGATGGTAAATACACCTTTTAAATGTTATGTTCTTTCAGTAATCAGTGCACATTTGTAGAGTTTTATTTATTGCTCTTTTTTTATCATGTAGTTCTATGTTTTTTCTGTAAAAGAAAAGAAAATATATATATATTGAAAATAAAATTGAATTGTTAAAGATGTTAATTGTTGAAATTATATTTTAACTATATTTGCATAAGTAACATTATTTAACTTATAAGATGGAAAATGTTGATAAAAATGTATAGATATATACCAGCACTAGTCATGCCAGGGTATACTAGGGTGAAGACATCCTGGTACTTGGTTTAAATAAGCAGGGTGAAGCCTCTGGACTTTGGGAACATATAAGTTGCACTTTAAGTCTATATACTTTGGTTAAAAAACTGAGAAAATTACCTCTTGTTCAGATTAATAATAATGCTGTAGAACCTATTTTGCTACATTTAACCATTCTGCAGATAGTGCACCACAAAGTTTAGTTTGCCCATACAAAACTCCATAGAAAGTGGTGATTCAAACAAGGGGCTTTGGTTAATTTTTCAGTATTTTTTTATTTACTATTATACCCGATATATTCTAGTATTGTTTAGCAAAGCTTTAAAAGAAATAAGTAGAAACTTGACCTCTGGATTTGCCTATATGCCAAGGGGTTAATAGATGCAACCTGAATTACATCTCTAAGGATCTGGTTTCCAAAAACTTATGGGAGACTGGACCCTTTGGTGGATTGCATTACTGAATATCATCCAAACCAAACTTTTAATGCAAGACAGTAATAGAATGTCTATATATAAAGCAATACAAATGTTGCATTCAAATGATTGATTTGCACTTTAATAAGCATATTTTCCAATCTTACAATATAAATTAGGATGACTTAATAGTTAGAAATGGCTGATTTTGTAATGCAAGGGCTGAGAAATAAAAACATAATTTGCAGAAAGATTGAAGATTGACCACACTTTTAAGCATTTATTCATTCTCTTTATCACAACCTATTTGTTTTTCTTACTAGACAAACTAGTAATAAAATAGTAGTGTACTGAGTAAAAGTTACATTGGTGATTGGACCATATAACTTTTGTAAGTATTACAATTATAATTCCTTGAGCCTACAGGGTTGACAAACTCTCTCACCTGCCAAACAAGGTACAACCTAAAGCTCATCTTAAAAAATCCAAGATGCGTAACTTTCCCGGCAAAAAAAAGGTGGTGTCTAGCACCATCTGTTACGATATTTAAAACATTATACTATTTGTAGAATTTCGCCGGATGATGATTTTAATTTAATCAAAGAAAACAGTCTGTCCAAAAATATTCTTTGAAAACCACCTTTATTCTTATCATGTGTTCCAGAACACCTTTGACGACCGGACCTTTCTTTTGAGGCTACTAGGTCGTCAGGTTAAAACATTCCTTAAAAAACACATAAAAATATCCAATTAAAACAATAAAGTAAAAAGTTCTACAAATGAAAATCTTCGAAATAATTCGCCACCAGAAGGATAAGACCAAAATCTACATTTAACAGCGCACTTACCAAGTGGATATAAAGGCCTGAAATTCCCTAACTGGACGGATAAAAGCTCGACGTCTGTAAGACCACCAGTTCCAACTTTTTACTTTATTGTTTTAATTGGATATTTTTATGTGTTTTTTTAAGGAATGTTTTAACCTGACGACCTAGTAGCCTCAAAAGAAAGGTCCGGTCATCGAAGGTGTTCTGGAACACATGATAAGAATAAAGGTGGTTTTCAAAGAATATTTTTGGACAGACTGTGTCTTCTTTGATTACATTATACTATTATTACGAAATGGCAAAAAGCTTAATTTTGAAGATACAGATGAATTTTATTTAAAAAATTGTAAATGCTAATAAGTAAAATCTTTATCAACTCCGACCCCACTCGAGATATGACGTGACTCTTTCTCTCCAACCCCTAATTTAATAGCATTCCCCAATACACAAACCTCTGCAAAACTTCAGACAGGAGTTAAGCTTCAAAGTGGGTGAACAAATGCTCTTTTTAGCAAAACTATAATGGTTCGGCCAGATCTATAGTGGGGTGGTCGGATGGTTAGGAATGGAGCCGACATATTTGGACGGCCCATCCGGAAAAATTCCTGGAATCCAATTTGAAACCGACCTGGGATCACCCAGAGCGTCAGACCGCCATCTTAACCTCTCGCTTATCCGCCCTTCATTTTAAAAATATTGCAACATATTTCTTAAAATTGTTGATTTAATAAATATATATATAATTTGAATAACATTGTTGGACACATACAATTCCTTTTTTGTTGATTGTGATCGTATTCGCCATCATATAAAAAGAATTGGGGACTCCACTTGAGGTTGCAATCCTCATCGGCGTCGATCTGAGTATCAATTGATGGACCAATGAGAATTTTTCCATGTCGGGTATTTAATGGATATTAAAAATACGTATCTGTTGTATACTGTACTCGTCTCTACTCGTAATTTTTGAAAATCTGGATGGGTCCGGTCCCAATTAGTCCAAATTCTCTATATTTATATAAATATCCTATCTATATTATTGAAATCGTAATCAATCCTAACCAATGGGAGCAAACGGGGTACTTGCCTCTCCCTGGAATCGAGTAAAAAATTCCACAAATTATAATGGTAAAAGTAATTAAAATATATAACCTTACACCCTCGACTATGACTATTCTACAATCTACTTATGGAAAAAAAACCCGAAGAATAAAGAAATTATTGGTGTAATTATTTGTCTCCAAGCTTTCCCTCCTGAAAAATTTTCTGTGGACGCCTCTGATCGTCAATGAAAATTCATGAAAACATAATTAAGCTTATACCATTCTATATATTATCACGAAGCACAAGAAGGTTTTAAAAAAATAAGGCAGGTTCTTCCATCTCTGCCTTGCTTTACGAGAATTTACAACCCACCAGCGCGTTAAAGCTTCATGGAACCCATACAAATTTGAATTAGGGGAACCATCTACAGTGTTGACTTCAGGCATTTTTCTTCGAGAGAATTGTTTGAGGGAAATATTTTCTTATAAACGATTAGTTTGGGTTCCTGACGTTGGGGGCAACACGTAATTCCCATATGATAACGCGTTACTATTACAACCCCCGTTTTACGACCGATATATACATTTTATATTACGACCGTACAGAATATCCTTCCTTTCTCTCGATTTTTCCTCGGATTGTATTCTTTTTTGGACATTCTGTATTACATTAAACAGGTAAAATATTACAGGAATCGTATATTAAATTTATAACAGAGTACGATAAGTATTAAGACTCGTTTTACGACGGTCTTCGTCGTAAAGCGAGCTAGAGACCAATTAGGTCGTAAATTCGATATCTACAACACTATATTTGTGTGAAAAATTCTTTTAAAAGGGACAATTTGTTTAAGATTTATTTATTTTTTTTTTTTTCCAATAAAAGTCGTATTTAATATAAATTTGAAAAATTGTAATTTAATAATCTTGTTAATGCTTTAGTTACGTATTCTAAAATTACACCAAAAAAGTAAGTTAGAAAAAAATGTAAGTAGATTTTCAAATTGTTATTAAAATTTAATTATGTTTAACGAATGTGTCCCTTAAAAAAATCTTAAAAGTAGTTTATTATCGCGAATGTTTATTTTCATCTTTTACCATTAAATAGCATTATGAGAGTTAGTAATAGCACTGTCCGCGTGGCCTAACGGATAAGGCGTCTGACTTCGGATCAGAAGATTGCAGGTTCGAATCCTGTCGCGGACGAGTTTGGTTTTTTTTAATGTTATTTTTTTAAGTAAAATTAGTTTTAATTTATTATTTTATTATTAATGCTGTTTAAATTAATTTCGCTTATAATATTTAATAGTTATTATAATTAATACGCCAGTGTAAAGTAATGGCAAGTAACTGTATTAATAATATTAAACAATTACGTGTATGAACATTAAATATTATTAAAAATATATTTGATTATTTTAATCTTTAAAAGATTTTTTAAGACGCCATTAACAAATTGTAACTTTTAAAAAATTTGATAAATGTCAAATGAATTTATTTATT
>NW_019385932.1:0-77222 GCF_000671375.1 Centruroides sculpturatus | reverse complement strand
TATATATATACATTAATAAATAACAATATTAATTCATTAAAACTTTTAAATTTTAAATTAATTATTGTGTAATAATAAATTTAATACCGTCAGATGGCGCTCTTATTAATATTTATTTTGCTACGTCTGTAACGATGTTTATTATTATTTTATTTTATTTTTTTCATTCGAATCGAATTAAATGATTTTAAATTATTTACGTATCATTTAAAATTATTAATTTATTAATAAATTAAAATTGCATTAATTAATTTAAATTTAAAAATTTATCTTGAAATTCAAATTTCGAAGTTATTTGAAGTTAAATTTATTTTTTCATTTTTTATTTTTTTGGTCCGAATTAAAGTTTTATAAAATATTTTAGAAGCAATAATATTTAAAATTTTCAGATTAAATTTCTAAAAAAATTAATAATAATAAATTAATTAATTCACTTTAACCGCATAATTCTTTATAAATATTTTAAAAATACTTTAAATAAAATTCATAAAAACAAATTAATTCTTAAATTAAATAAAATTCTTTAATAATTTCACATAATTGCAAAGTTCGTTTACCCCGAAATCAATAAAATGTATATTTTTAAAATGAAATTCTTTTTAAATAAATATTAAAAAATAAATATAAAAAAAAGCATATTTTTAGATTTTTCTTTCAAAGTAAAAACGAGGTGGGGCTTTTGATCCCACTGTTGGACCACACCTACCTACTCGTCACCACGTGGTTGCTATAGTTACAGACGTTTGAAAATTTTTCTTAATTTGGTGCCTCTTCAATCTTGAATAATACATACAATTCATTGACTATTGACAATCTATCTTCATTATGCATTATAATAATTTTTTTAAGAAACAATGCATTGATCCAATTCGTCAAATTTGATTTACCATTTAATATTATTTACCGGTGTCTTTGGTCCTAACTTTGTACGCAATTAAATTACTTTTAAAGTTATTTATATTATGCCCATTAAAGTATATAAAAGTCCTTTTATGCATGTATATATACATCTTTCTATGTAATGCATATATATGCTTTTAAGTAACACATAAGTGCAGGGTTCAGATCCCTACAGGAAATACTTTTTTCAATCGATCCCCTTAAAATTTTTATATTATTTGCCAAGTAATATATTAAGCAAATTATTAAATCACTTAATGAATTTCCCACGTGACTGTTAACTGTTCTCATTTGAAATTCTCCTACCCCTTTCAAAATTTTATTGACCCCATGGAGTCTGTATGAGAATCTTTGTTGTAGCATATTACAGGTCTTTCTCCTACACTAAATAATGATGCGTACAAAAATATGAATTATATGTAAATTTGTGTATCTATTTATAAATATAGATACAGTATATCGGTAGTGTCATACAGATACAATTATTTAGACCCGAAGAGGGCTAAGCTTATTAAAAAATTTTAAATTACCTCAATTTATTTTTCAAAATTATGATATTTTATGAAAAAGTTTAAAGTAAAATACGGTAAAACCTGTCTAAGATGGAACCTGTATAAAACGGAAACCTGTTTAAACGAGTTAGTGTAAAATCTTACGTCACATTGATGTTAAACCGTACATTTTATGGACGTAACGAACAGCCTAAACACTTTTTTTTTTTAACTTCGAAAATATTTCTTAATAACTTAGATGGGTAATNGTACGCAATTAAATTACTTTTAAAGTTATTTATATTATGCCCATTAAAGTATATAAAAGTCCTTTTATGCATGTATATATACATCTTTCTATGTAATGCATATATATGCTTTTAAGTAACACATAAGTGCAGGGTTCAGATCCCTACAGGAAATACTTTTTTCAATCGATCCCCTTAAAATTTTTATATTATTTGCCAAGTAATATATTAAGCAAATTATTAAATCACTTAATGAATTTCCCACGTGACTGTTAACTGTTCTCATTTGAAATTCTCCTACCCCTTTCAAAATTTTATTGACCCCATGGAGTCTGTATGAGAATCTTTGTTGTAGCATATTACAGGTCTTTCTCCTACACTAAATAATGATGCGTACAAAAATATGAATTATATGTAAATTTGTGTATCTATTTATAAATATAGATACAGTATATCGGTAGTGTCATACAGATACAATTATTTAGACCCGAAGAGGGCTAAGCTTATTAAAAAATTTTAAATTACCTCAATTTATTTTTCAAAATTATGATATTTTATGAAAAAGTTTAAAGTAAAATACGGTAAAACCTGTCTAAGATGGAACCTGTATAAAACGGAAACCTGTTTAAACGAGTTAGTGTAAAATCTTACGTCACATTGATGTTAAACCGTACATTTTATGGACGTAACGAACAGCCTAAACACTTTTTTTTTTTAACTTCGAAAATATTTCTTAATAACTTAGATGGGTAATTTAAATTATTTTAAGTAATATAAAATAATTTAAATTACCGGTTTACACAGATTTTACTGTATACAAAATTTTACAATATTAGTAAATTTATTACATTTTAAAACATATTTTATAATTATTTTTTAATGAAATAAATGCAACACAGGTCGAAAAATATTCTACTTTCGTATACAGGTTCGAAGAAACGTCGTTAACAAATTCCACTTGGCCGTGGAGACCCCAAAATTTAATGTTGTGTGTAGAAATAAATAATATGAAAAATAATATAAATTAAATTTTCTTTTGATAAATAGTAAAAATATAATTATTTATTTGATTTATTTATGGTTTTTAGTGCTTTTGAAGAAGGGTGTGACCTATATTTTTTTTTATAGTTCGGGCCCTATCCCATATCACTCAGATCTTATATAGTAAAACCTGCGTAAGCCGGAATGGCGCGATACCGAATATATTTTCTGCTTAGGCAGGTGTTTTTAACAAAGAAAATCGCTTCGTTCCGAATAATTTTTCCCATTTAGACAGGTTTTATTGTAATACAGTATCTATGCTATAGGAACATTTAGAGTGTAATAAATTACAGTAGAACTGTGTAAACCGTACTCGCACGGTATCGAATATTTTTTTCGTTTTGAACAAGTTTTACTGTAGTAATTTAAATATAATTCTTACATTAAATTAAAATGTATTCATTATTATTTTTTAATTTTAATTTCTTTTCAAAATCATTATTATCTAATTATGTCATCAAACACAACAAGAAAGAAACGATATTACTGCTTAGTATTTTAGCAATAAAAGCAAAAATAAACTAAATATTTAGCTAAACAATTAAATAACATGTAGATATTACTCATTTTATTAACATTATAAACATAAAACTATCTCTGCAAGTGCCAAGAAACCACTTATAAGCACTTAAATTGTTTTTATTTTAACATCTAAGATTGTATTTATTTTAAAATATAAATTAATTGCAATATTTATTTTTAAAGTGTTAAAAATATATATTTTCGATAGAATATAAAACCGCTTCGGCTAAAATTGCATATTTGGAATTCTTTAATTAAAAATTGTTTATACCGGCATAAAAACCGACACTTTTGTAAATATCGGTATCATGTTTTGGCCGTTACGTTTTAAAGAGAAGTTTGAAAAATAATTCTTATTAAAATTAAATAAAACGTGATCCGTATTGAGATCCACTAAGCCAAAACTAATCGTCTCAGTCAAATGAGGAACGCCGACGCCACCCACCCCTACTCAGTTTAGGAACGTAAGGTTACTATGACGACAAGAAACGAGCATGCGCCTTGGCATCATAGTAAAAGAAAACAAGAAAATAAGGAAAGANTTCCGGTTTATGCAGGTTTAACTGTATTAAAAAGACAATAAATTTCTTAAATACTAACACGTTTTTTTCTTTATAATATACACATTTCAGACGTTCACTAAATTTTTACTTGCATATTATCTTTTTGCTACGTAATTTTTGAGACCCCTCGAGACGACGAGGCCCTAGTGCATCTGTTAGTTAATCCCCGGACTTCTCAGTATTCGGGACCCGAGTTAAAAGGCCTCTTTCCGAGCCTAATCACGTATTAATTAATGAATAGAAGCAGCAACAGTGGCGTAGTGAGGGGGTGCTAGGGGGTGTATCATGCACCGGGCGCCACTCGCAGAGGGGCGCCCAAATGGTCTCCAAGACAAACTATATGTGTTTCTGGAGGGGAAGGGAGCGCCAATAAAGTGTCGTGTCCCGGGCTCCGGTTATGTTCGCTACACCACTGAGCAGCAACGCCAGGAGCACATGGAGGTACTGAACATAACTAGCGAATTAATACGATTTTTCTCATGAAAAATAAAACGTTTTAAAATTGCATAATATATTTAGTTTGTAAACTTAATGCTGCAGGGTAGAATTTATTTAAATATTAAATTATACTAAAACAAAAATGTGTTGTTTATATTCATGAATAATACACAAGAAAATATATGTTATTTACTGAGATCGAAATTACGGATCACGCACCTTGTAACTAGAAATATTAAATATATAATGAATGATATATTATATATTTTTAATTGAAAACATTTTTTAAAAGAATTTATTTATTATATTTTCATTAAAAATTAATAAGTAATATCATCTCATACCAACAAGTCCGAAGTAAAATTTCAGTCTATAAAATTACTTCATCGGAAAAAAATATATATATTTAGTTTATTTTTATAAAAATATTTTGATAAAATAAATATATATATTTTTTAAAATTATATATTTGAAAACAAATTTTGGAAGGTTTGTGTTTAGAGACATTTCTAGTCTACCTCAGAGACACTTAAGAATGTTGGATTTAAGCCAGTCTTTGCTTGGACACATTCCAGGATGAGTTCTTTTTGAACTATTGTATTTAATGTCTACTGGATAATATTTTTATTGGAAAATTGCTGAATATTTAAGTAAATTTCATAATTTTATTCATTAAATTTCAGAAATTTTTTAATGAAGTGTCGATCTGTGAAATTGCAACGAGAAGATTCGAGTGATTCCACCTCGTTAAACGGAAGTGTCGTAAACTTACTTCGCGTGCGACACGCCATTCGTAAAAATTTTTCTTAGAATTTTTCCAGCTAAAAAATTGACTAAAAAAAATTTTTTCCCCTTTTTTCTTTACTTCGTCTCTCTAAAATAAAAAATGGGTTTCCACGAAAGAAATAATCCTGTACCAGAAACGGATCGGTACAACATTATGTTGAAGTGGAAGCGTAATTCAATAAAGTTTAAGCTGTTAAACATTCTGTTCTAATCACGAAGATGTTT
The DNA here is from genome assembly GCF_000671375.1 of Centruroides sculpturatus. Taxonomy (NCBI): domain Eukaryota; kingdom Metazoa; phylum Arthropoda; class Arachnida; order Scorpiones; family Buthidae; genus Centruroides; species Centruroides sculpturatus. Next base: position 72,008 of record NW_019385932.1, on the reverse strand, counting down.
AATTTTTCACGAATTAATATCCATTATTTTTTTTTCGATTAAATTAATCAAAAATATTTTTATTTTCCTTTAAATTTAAGTATTTTTTTATTATTATTATTCGCAGAAATTGCATCCCGTATTGAAATTACAATAATTGAATGTATATCAAAGTAAAAATTTAATTAAAATTTTGTTCTTTAAGTTTATAAATATATAAATTTGTTTATAATAATATAAAATAAACTGGCAGCTATTCTTCCGAACCTCAATAAGAAGGAAAAAATCAATTAATTCGGACTAACAATCAATAAAAAAATATATATTTATATATATATTGCATACATCAAAAAATCTTCTACTCTGAACAAATAAATTTCTGTAATGAAGTTGTACAAATCAAATTATATTTTAGTTCATATCAGATATAAATAGATATTTTAATTATTTACTTAAAATATAGTCCTATCAATACAAATATTATAAATTTATCTAAGGATTAGGTGGATGATCCATAATCAGAGCGAAGAACAAATAAAACCAAATAAGAATGTATTCAAGTTAAAAAAACAAAAATGAAAATTGCTTTCTCTTAATCCTGCAGAAAACACAAGAATCAAAATTTAAATATTCATAAAATGTAATTTCCTTTTGAAAAATCATATGATAAGACCTTTAAGAAATTGCTAAATTTCAACACTGGATTTCTTCAATAAATAAATGCTTAGGGCTTGATTTGTACTTAAGCTAAACATGCTATAGCTTAGCGCCTGATACTTTTATATTTATCATTATTTGATAGAAGAGAAAGGCTTGTTATATGCTATTGTTTAATGGTTACAACACGTTTAAGTTTGCTTCAATTCAATTAGAGAATTATTTAAACAAATTGGTACATAATATTGAAGACAAAATAAAGAAAATGGCGTTGATAAAGGCATTATTTGCTGAATAAAAATGCATTTCCTCGTGCATACAAAACGATTTTGTTTATGATTACATAAATGGAAATATGAATATTTAAAAATTTTAATTTAAAAATAACTTTTATACTATTACAAGCAACAGTCTATATATTATGCAAAATTACTTTTCAACGATAAGAACAAGATTCGGAGAATTTTTCATCTATCAATCATGTAAATGCTGATTTATTTATGTAGAATATTTTATATTTTATACTCTTATATTAACTCTTCATTTTTTTAATATTTTTATATATATATATATATTTAACAAGGGAAGATCCATGAACTGAGAGCTCGGTTTACTGATCCTTAGACTAAGATAAATAATTTCTGTATGTTTTTTATAATTTAAAAGCTGAAAATAATTAATATATTTTTTTTAAAAAAATGAGGTTTTTCCCCTCTATTTTTAAAAGTCAGAATTTTTAAAAAACTTAAAGAAAATTTCATATTTTTATTCAATATAGAAGAGATTAAGATACAATAATTTACAAAAAAAATCTGTATCCAAGCAATTAAATATCTGATAAAATAATTTCTAATTTTTTAGAAAAAATAAAAAATAAATACTTAAATGAATCGCTATATCATTACTCTGTCAAATTTTTAAGATTAAATAATTTGACGCACTTTTCTAATTAATTCTCCAATTTTTTTAAGGTTTTATCCTAATTAAAAAAAAATTATTATTTTTTTTATCGTTAAAATATAATTTAACTTCTATCCAAAATATATTTTATGTAATAGATATTTTTAAACAGAATTAAATTACGTGAATAATAATAATAATAATATCAGAGTGAAAAACATGATCCAAAAGTATAAATTTTTCATGAGGAAATGAAGTTATAAATTTTATTTTATTTTAAAATTATTTTAAAATATTGGCTTGATTGCCGACTAATAAAAAATAAATTATATAAAATTATTTTAGAAAAAGATCTATAAATTTTTATTTTAAAAAAAAATAAATATTTTATGTTACATTTTAAAATAAATTTCCCCTAATCTGTAATTCGAAGCCAAGTTGCCTGAAATTCGAAGCCAAATAACCTAAAACTCAAAGGCAAAGTAACCTGAAATTCAAAGGCCAAATAACCTAGAATTATACAATAATTTCAGATTATTTGGTCTTTTGATTTACCCGTTTTAAGCAGATTTGATCGATTAGATAAGTAACGTTTAAATAAAATACTCGTTTCTCTACTACGTATGGCCGCAACATTTCATTTGGTAAGATCAAATTGTGTATTTGACCGGGACTTGTGGCCTCTATATGCAATAACACACGCTTGCTCGTCCATAGAATTCCAGTCATCGACAAGAGAGATGAGACTAATAGGATGATCACCACGCCTCGACCTCCTTTACGCTTAGATAACCAAGGATTATTCCAATGGGGTCAACTTCACTTTCTATTAAAACAAACAGGAAAGAAAAAAAATCTGCGAAATTTCTCGGCTTCTTTATAAATGTTTAACACGAAATTATTTCTCACGTACACGATCTTTAATAATCTTCGAATTTGGCATTTACGCCAACTCTTCTCGAAAGTTACAATTAGCAACTAATTTGAGGAATTTCATCGTTTAATTTAATTAAATTTTTTTTAAATCAGAGATTTTATTCAATTATAAACAATATGGAGAAGTAGGCCTAATTGATTTTTGTCGTTACGTTAAATAACCGCTTAATGTAAAGTTAATATTTTTGCAAAAATTTAATGTACGTATTTATATAAAATTTAAAAGAAATATTCAATTTAGTGGGAAATTTTCTTCAAATACAATAATGCGTTTAGTTAGTGAAATAGCCGAGAGATGGCACTAGCTTAATTTCATGTTTATTTCTTTATTTTCACTATAATTTTGTTAATTTTTATTCGAGTAAATTTTTCTACAGCAATAAACTCTTAATTAGAATTAATAATAAATAAAATAAACATTTTTTAAAACAATTTAATCCTCTCAATTAACGCTTTCTTCCCTCCCAATTAAGAGGGAAGAAAGATTTACGTATAAAACAGTCAAAATTTTGAATAAAATTTAGAAAAGTTAAAAGTAATAATACATAAATATTTTTATAAAAAAAAAGTTATTCTAAAATTCCGTGAAATTTTTTCTCTGATTTCTTTTGTGTGTGATCTATTCATCAACCATTTTCGTTGAGAGCTTTTACATCTATATGTAGGTCTCATTCGTTATGTCATTCTGCCTTGCGTCACTTTTCTTTAAAAAAATAAAATAAAATAAAAATAAAATAAAAAATTTACTTTACTTTTCACTATACAAATTTAGAAGGAATTGTCATTTTTCTTTAGATTAATGTTATCAGCATTCCCATCAATACAGTGCAAAATATTTCATGCATTCATTGTTCTGATTATGAAATGAAGAAAGAATTTATCATATTTTTGTATTATAAAAACTTAAAATAACTATTAAAGCACTGAAATTCAATTATTATTACTACTATTATTCATTTTTTTTCTTTAAATTTTAATCTTAATTGCTCTACGAAAAAAAATTTACATTATTATCGTGTAATAATTTAAATTTTTAAACGCTTCGTCTTAATTGGTCGTTTCCCATTGAATTCGACCAATTAACTTAAACGACGTCTTATGAAAGAGCCCGATTGGATTAATTTAAAAATTCAAAAAATTACACGTAATTGGCGGATTGGAAAATTTCGAATTGGTTACAGAATTGTTAGCATTTATAGAGAAATATAATTGGTAAAACCTAAACAAAAGAAAATTTTATGTAAAAATTTAATTGGTTGACTTATAAAAGAGAAATATATATATATATTTTTTAAATTTATTTGAAAGATTTCATGTGATTTGAAATAACAAGCTATGATTGGATTAATTATAAACTATATTGTATGTGATTGATCAATTTAAACATTTCTAAATCGAGCTATTTAAAGGTTAGGATGGTCATAAGCCAAAATGGTAAGGTTGATTTTACAATATTGATGATAATTGATCGACTGAAAATTTAAATGACATCAATTTTATGGAACAATGATTGATCGGAATTGTGGGGAAAATGCGCGGTTCGTATTAACTTGAATTTTAACGAATATAATCTAAAAATAAAAGCAGAAGAAAGGAAATAAACTTTTTTTAAAAAAAACGAAGAAAGTCTCACTTCAAATAAACACAAACGTTTTATATACGAATTGTCGACAATTATAATTCAGCTATCGGAATTCCGGTTGACCTGATTTGACCTCAGTCTCCGTGAATTCGGAATCAACCAGATCTACGATGTCTTTTCCGATCTCATAACCGATCGTTCGCTGACTAACTTACCGGAAATGTAGTAAGCATCAGGTGCAATAACAAAATTTCTAAATTTTCTGGTCAAATTCTTGAATCGAATACGGTAAGATTGAGATGACAAACGATATACCTAATTGTTTGGGATGGTTGAACAATTATTTAGAGACAGTCTCACAGGTTTTCGGCTCATAAACGGCATTATATAAACGGTTAGTAGAAAATAAATCGTCCATTGAAATAAAAAATTCGGTAACTTTCATCATTCGTACGTAAAAGTCGCGGGTGACGTCACTTCTTTTTCGTGTAGCCGATTTAGCCACTACTTTACACAATATGTGCCATAACTGTGTTTACTTAGTTTTAATTAATTTTTAAAAATTTCTTAACACTATCTATCTACACTTTAACCGAACTAGCACCATGTATACATCTGTGTTTCGAGATTAATTTAATAAAAATTTCCTTAAAGATCTTTTTACAATTTTACGTAAGTAAAAAGCAACTCGAAATTTAGTAGAAACGTCAACGAGGTGTTTCATAGAACAGATACAATATTATGAATGAGTATTATAAGTTACTAGAACATGAGTAAATTAATAGGAATTTTCTTTTAAATTGCATCAACTTCTATAAAACATTTTGCAGAATTTCTACCTAATCAAATCGCATTGTGATCCGATATATCACGTCATTTAAAAAAGACTTAAGAAGAAAAACTCAAATTCTTGACATCACGCAAACAGTCGGACAGTGGAATGTCGTCATACCCACTATTAAAACATCTACTCGGTCACGATTTTCTATGGTAACGAAATTATTATGGCAACCATGTTGCTTATATTCATTCTTCTCATCTGGAAATAAAAATTTGTATTAGAAACATTTATATATATATTTATAAAAAGAAAATAGGAAAAAAAAAGTCACACGCATATACGTATAATGCTATAATGAAAGAAGGTACGAACCAGTACCGATATCTTCGTCACAGGAAGCGAATTTAATTATGCGAAAAATCGCCGGAAGAAAGCGACTATGACGTATTTACAATTCTTTGATGTAACTGATGACGAATTCTGATGATGTCACAACGGTAATACTTATTTTGAATACATATTTTCGAAGAATTCTGCGGCCTTTGTATTTAATAAAATCGAATAATAAAGTTTTATTTTAGAAACCGCAAAGTATATTTAAATGCTAATTAAGCAGGAAACGTTCTGTTTTTTTTTATTTATTATTTTTTAAAATATAAATTAATTGCAATATTTATTTTTAAAGTGTTAAAAATATATATTTTCGATAGAATATAAAACCGCTTCGGCTAAAATTGCATATTTGGAATTCTTTAATTAAAAATTGTTTATACCGGCATAAAAACCGACACTTTTGTAAATATCGGTATCATGTTTTGGCCGTTACGTTTTAAAGAGAAGTTTGAAAAATAATTCTTATTAAAATTAAATAAAACGTGATCCGTATTGAGATCCACTAAGCCAAAACTAATCGTCTCAGTCAAATGAGGAACGCCGACGCCACCCACCCCTACTCAGTTTAGGAACGTAAGGTTACTATGACGACAAGAAACGAGCATGCGCCTTGGCATCATAGTAAAAGAAAACAAGAAAATAAGGAAAGAAAAAAAAACACACAAGACGAACACTGCGTCTGGCTTACGCAGCGTTCGTCTGCTGTAAGCAGCGACATCTGTCGGACGCGTTTTCCCGAAATTTCGTGACGTCACGTCGAGAGAGCGAGCGATTCAGAGAGAGAGAGAGAGAGAGATATCTGCTAGAGAAGTTAAAGGTCTTCTCGACGCGTCGTTTTTTCCTCGATAGCGGGTGAACGGAACGAAAAACGAAAAGGAACAGGGGCGATGGTGCAAGATGAGGTAGCCGAGAAGGTAAGTCGGATGTCTGCATTGCTGTAACGCTGTTTAGAGCCACTATTCGGCAGCTTGCCAGACGGGTCAACAGCCAGAGACGGGGAGGGTGTGGCGACGAGGGAATTTGCTGCGACTGTGAATGGAACGCATGCTGAGCCGATAGATACACGAATATCGCTTATTTTTCTCTATATTGTGAACAATTCGCTACGCCCCTCGCTTTAACGATTAATTACCATATACGAGTTTTTAATGATGTCGATGAATTTTCAAAAATAAATATTTAAAAAAATAAAAGAAAAAGCAAATTATTAATAATAATAATCGCTATCTCTGGGGAGAGAATTAAATATTATTATAAATAATAATTGCGTTATAATATTAATTAAATTATCTTAATTAAAAATATATATATATGTATGTGCGTGTGTATATATAAAAATTTCAATTCGTAAATTTTTCGTTAAAATTATAATTAAAATTATTTCTTTATTTTTATGATTTTTTTCATTATTATTTGCGATAATTTAAGAAAGTTAAATAATCGAATAATCAAACTTTATTTTGTTATAATTATAAGTAAACCAGGCGTCGTCTGCTACCGTGTTGTCATCACAAATTGCAATTTGAATTTCTTAGAAGGAAATTAAATTTAATAGATATTTTTTATTATTATTATCGATTCTTATAGGAAACGAAAGGGAAAAAAATACACCAAATAATAAATACGAATTACTTATTTATTGGTTTCGTATATTTTTATAAAGTAGAGAAACAAGATTACAAAATTTTGTTGTTCCGCAGACGACAAAAGGAAAAAATACTCTCCGCTAGAGGTCGTTGACCTGTTTGCCGACATGGCGATTGTTCCGAATTTTCTCGCTCTTACACCCTTTCGCTGCGCTTTATTTTACCAATTTATTTTATTTCACGTTTAAATCTTTTTAGAATGAATTATTTAATCAAATAAAATAATGATTTGATACAAAAATCTGAATTAAGATCGCCATTTTTTTTCTTTTTTACCGTAGCAAAATATATTTAATGCAGTAATTTTTATGTAACTCATTTAGAATTGCCGATGTTATTTTTAGAAGTTTTCATAATTTTCTGCATCTAATTTAATAGGCTGTTTATGATTTTTCTCTCTTTTTTTGTCATCTTCTCCCCCATTTTTCCTTTCCTTCACTAAACTCGAACCATTAAGAATGTTAAGTAATTAGCGTAGTTGAATTTAATTTGAGGCTTTTCCCGTGCTATTTTCTGGTTTATTTAATTTCAATATTCACTAAAAATAAATCAAAAAGATTTTTAATCGAGTAAACGAGATGATTTAAGCGGACTCGAATCCGATTTCTTGTTCGTAAGAGAAGCTTTAACCTACATTTCCTATTTAATATCAATGGCTTCTACTCTTCGAACCCCTCTCCCGATCTCTCTTCCTTATAATATTTAAGGATAATGTATATATTTTAAAATATTTATAATTAAATTGCGGTTGTACTTCTGTATTTTTTTTCTTTCTTTCTTTTTAAATCGCTAATACACGGTTGAATGGAGGAGGATGCAAGCTTGAAATTATTTGTCTCTCAGAGTGTAAGTAAAACTTTTCAAGCCAAACTCCGTGCCAAAGTTGAAAGATGATAACCCCAATTTATCAGATCGAATGCTTTTTTAATCGTATATATTTGGACATTTTGATTAGATACACGCTTTAAATCAAAAGATATGATAGGCGAGTAACACTCACTCATAGGAGGTAGTAGAAACTATTAAAATTCGGAAATAAGTTTTCTGTCAGGAGGGATATTATAAAAATATCTTTAATCGATTATATATTATCAGGAAGAAAGTTTTGAAATTTGAAGATAGAAAATGGAATTTACTTTTTGAGAAAAAGATTCCAATCAGATCAAAGTCTGTTGTCTAGAACGTTTCCTGTCCATTCCTATTGTTTTATGTTGTACATAACCTTGTACTTTGACAGTTCGACCTTCAGACCTAAAGTAGCCTAGTCGATCACTGGATATAGAAAAGGTCTATTTTGTAAAAATCTAACTTAAAATGATAGTAAATCAATTTAAAGAATCGTCATCGTATGTTTAAAATGTACCGCGCGCTCATTCCCCGTAGGTATCATCGCAGCAACGGAAGATGGCAATTCTTATAACAGGCAGAATCATAAGATAAATCGGATATATGATGATGAAAGTTGTTTATAAAAGTTATAGAACTAATCATATCACAGTAATGAGATTGTAATTGTATAACCTACTTAAGAAGTCGAGTGTGTGAGTGTGTTAGTTTTCATATTCCCTTGAAATAAGTAGATTTATAATTTTAATAGCTTCCTTAATGAAAACTTTTCTTAATCGTTATATTATCTATCTATTTAGAATCGTTTTAATCTTCCTTAAATTTATAATATACGGGATATATGCCACCATAGGGATCTTATCGTTTCGAAAATATAATAGGCCAATTATAAATTGTAATATCTTTAAAGTAATGCTCTGTTTATATTCGTTTCTTTTACCAAAATATTTACATGTTTTGTGGTTCAATATTTGCTTCGTTACGTTGTACAGTAGATCTTCTTCATAAACTATATGGTTTTTATATAGGCTACGTGTGTTGTAAGCGTACAAAAGTTGCACCTATTGTATATTGTGTACGACCCGCCTACGTTGGAATTTCATTGAGAATTTTTCACCCCTGGCTAAAGCTAGCTAATAAAAGTACAATTTTATCGACATCAATAACTAAGTCGGTTAGTACATAAATTTACGTGAAAATACGTCATCAATTGTTGCTTTTTTTTGTGGAATTTTGCTTCACTTTATCTTAATAATGTACTATATTTTAATATGTTTTTCCCCCTCTTTTATTTAGATATGTTTTATTTTTTGTATTCAAAGTATAAATTTTATAATGGTGAAACGTGTCATATAAAGATGAACAAATTTATGTTACGCGACTCATCAATAATGTTAAATCTGAGTAATGTCCCTCCATGAAAAAGTTTTCATAATTTCTGTTTCGGATGATATATGGTTTTAATATTTTATATTTCTACAGTTCGAATTTTATATTTGCTAACGGTATCCATCTATCCCATTAGGTATTTAAGGAACCAGGGCATGGGATCTGAAGAAAGTTTTACAGGAGGGAGACTAAGCTTGAAGACGTATATATTTTTTTATTTAATTATTTAATTTTTTTGGGTATTCACGAGAAAATTATAAAATACAGGATTGCATCTATACAGTATATTACTGTATACAAATTTACAATATAAAGGAAAGAATTTTTTACTCGATTCCACGGGGAAAGTGCATTTACTTCCCTTTTTGAATGCCCACAACAGTGTCTTAAAAGAATGGAAAAATGAAAAAAATCGTGTAAAATTTAACAATTTTTTCCAATAAATTTAGCAAATTAATTTTTGTTAAATATAAATTTCAAAAATAACTTCTTTTTTTTCTGGTTTACCGTTAATAATGTGGAGAAAGCTCTTATTAGAATTAAGGTCACGTTCTCAAACGGAGAAAGTGATCTCGGGTGATCTTGACACAATATGACTTTTACATATTAGCAACAATTACGAAAGATAAACCTAATATACGAGCAATAATTTATTTAATAATTAGAAAGAGTTTAATACGAGAAAAATTGCAAGAACCTTGCAAGAAATTGCCTTTTTACACAGTTTCTTACGATTAAAATTAACGAAAAAATAAAAAAATCTTATCTTAACGCACTTTTCTATCAGTTAATTCCACGTCAAAACAGATTTATTTTGAAATGGGAATTGTGTTTACGTGTAAATTATACAACTTTTATGATTAAATTAGATGATACCCATCTTTATATTGTCTAATTATATTCTATTTATAAATATAAGTAGGCGATGCAGAATTAATTAGTTCGTGCATAATGATTTATAAATAAATCTCGATCGTGGGAAAATGTCGGCCGGTTTAACGACCAGCCAATATATATTATTAACATTGTATAACTTAGAATTTACTTTGTGTACTCGACTGTACTTACGTATGGATGTAATAATATAGGAAATACTTCCGTTGTTTACGGGAATGAATTCATTGATTACGTAATTCAACAATTACAGTATAGTTGCAACAAGTTTTGCTGTTAAATAAGGTAAGCTTCTATTTGTCAGAATCGATTAAAGTTATTTTCAGTTTGATCAATTGATTGGACGATAAGACGTAATCGATAGTGGATGTATCACACGCAATTCACAGCTTTTCGTGTTGATGCAATAACAACGTTACTAACTTTTTTTTTAATGTTTTCATGTTCAGATATTTGCTAGAAAAGTTCTCTTTCACCTACAAGGTCTCTAATTTTACAGGTGGGTTAAGTGTTTATTCCAATAATAAGGTTAATTTTCATAATTTTAGCTTCCTTGTTAATGAATTTTATCAACGTGATACTTAGGGAACTTCGTGGAAATTGTGAAAAAGGTATTGTTAAGTCTGTCCCCAAGATATTGAGTTGAGATACACGCGATGAATATTTGATATTTAACAAATTTATTTTATTTTTAACACTACACGAAGCAAATATAAAGAAAAAATAAGGATGAATATGTAATTTTAAATCGGAAATTAATATGATTTTTTTTATTTAGGATAGTAAACAGAAAACAAGAGAAAAAGCAAGTGTTGGACACCTTAAGTACGAAAACACCTCCGTAGCTTATAAGTTATTCCCCTCCTTTCCAGACCTAACTAATCGATCAGTAACCCCTATCAGACATTTGGCGTCTGACAGGCGGGTTTAGTTATATAAAATTTCTTCTTAATTAGAGTATAGTAATATTTATTTATTATTCTATTCTATTCTAATCTATGGCTTAGTCTCGATGATATAATATAGGAATTGGTCTAGTGTTTCTGTACGTATGTATGTAATTCTACTTAATGTTTGAATATCGAAATTATTTTAATGCTTTGTACGTTATCGATCACACTTAGCACCTTAAATCAATATTAGGGATACAATAGTTTAAAGCCCTAATTCGGACTATATTATGAAACGTTGATGATGACTGGCGAATCGATGACGAAACACACAGTTTAGCCTTGTTTTCATACTTAATTTCGTAATAAATATGAAAACTGCTTATTGTTTTATATAATGCAAGCGTAATTTATTGAATACGTTTATCATTTTGTTAAATATTACTGTTATTTCTTACTTTGCAAACCGAATTTTTATTGTCTGAGCGTTTTAGTGTATGGAACTTTTATTAAGTGGAAGAGCCGTCGGCAATCAATTCAAACGTATACGGTAAAACCTGTCTAAAACGGAAACCGGAAAGACATTCGATCGGTTTACGCAGGTTACGCCGTAATCGTTATAAAGTTATTAACACGAAAGCCATGAATTAATGATTTCGATTTTGAAAACGGATGCCATCCGCGCTGTTTACATTTGAAATTTTCTCGACTAAATTCATTCAGGATCAACTAATTTTCGCATGGCTGTCTATCCGTAAAGTATCGATCGAAAATATTAATCTATATATCCGAGTAAAAAGAAAAAGCGCATAAATTTTCTCCCGTTTTATTAAATCAGAAATACCAAAATAGAGAGAAGCCCCCTTAACGTTTCTCAATGCTCGTTTTGGCAAACACATTTATCTGCAAGTCTCGTGTACGGATGAGAATAATTTACCGTCAATAGCCTTTGATTCCAGACATTATTTACAAATGTAAATCCATGTTCCAGGGCATTACTCCCAATTCATTTGCATTCATAAACCTACACGGCATCATCCCACCATTGCCACTCTCCCCTCTGAAATAAAAGGCGAATTTCATTTTCTAATTTTAAATTTATCCGCATCATATAATAATTTTAATATATTTCTTTTTTTTTCCCCTGTGTTTACGGGCTTATCGATTAAGGGTTACGCGTTGCAGGCTCCTATTGTGTTTTTAAAAATAGATCTTAAGCTTAACAATGTCCTGGCATACAAAGGATATTTAAAAAAAAATTAAAATAAGCTTCTATTAAACACAATTTAAACTGGTTACATTAAAAATAATTAATAAAATAAGTTTATAAAGAACATTTAAGCCTTTCCTTTGAGAAGAGACATCGGTTTGATCCTGAGAAAAAATTTTTCAATATAGACGGCGTCACCTTGTCGTAACGGAAAATGAATGACGTCACTAGTTGGTGTCGTCACGTTCCGACAAATCGACCAATGACGTACTATAACGAGCACGTGTTCTTTTACATTACATTCGATAATCTCGTCTTAAGGGTCGATTAATAAATAAAACTTTTTAATCGGAAGTTTCTTTTCGTAAAATAAATCTGACTAAAAATATTACAATGGTTGGTTAGTGATTGTTAGCGGAGGCGAAGGGCCAGTAGTAGTGATGGGAGCAACGGTTTCTATAGCAACGCGACTGGTGACAAACACCCACTGGTCAGGCGGAGAAAAATGGGAGTAATGTAAGTGGGATGGCAAACCTTTCAGACTTTCAGGCGAGGGCGTCAAAAGTCAAAGGTCACCATGGTTAATACGTGACCTTGCCAATTTAGTCGAGATAGAGTGAAGAAATTTGATTATTTTTTTTTTCTTTATTTAGAATAACACAGAAAGCTATCTTCAGACTCTCCACTCTAATTTTTAGTTACTTTTAAAAATTTTTAAATGGGACAAAATGGCGACGCCTTTCAAAGTTTGTTCTATTAGATGAATGTGATGCCCAATTCTGCAGCGAAAACTTCACGTGGCCTCCTCGGATAAACGCGTAAAGACACAGAAGAGTAATTTATAAACAATACTAAACACAACGTTTAGTGTTACATTCCGTTGCAGCCACATTCTCGTGTGTGGCACATAGTTTTACACTTTTTAATGGTGTTGTTGGTCGAGATTAGAAGGTTGACGCCCGCATCTGATCATCGTTTGTTAAACCGAGGATACAGTTTGCGTGGCTCAAGATAAGAAAAATGAAGTAGGCCTAGTAATATCAGCTCAACAACTTCGTCTATCTAATTGATAAGATAACGTCTTTCCGGTTGCTCATAATGATAGTAGGAATGAAATATCGGAGTCGAGGATTTATTCACCGGAAATATCCTAATATTTCAGATTAAAAAATAATGAAAGGAACAAATTAGATGGCTAAGAAGAAAGGAAACAGACACATCTGTACGTGGCACGAATAAGTGCAGCAATGTCGATGCCATTAGAAGGTTTAGCATCTAGTTGTATCCGCTGAATCTTCTATATCGCGTGACTTTAGAAATATTATAATAATTACTATAACAGAATGTATTTTATTAACAACAACTTAAGAATTTCTTAAGATAATGAATTTGAATGGTGGACCAGAAACCATTCGGCAAATGAGTGTATGTCATATTCTAGTCGGTTTGTTTCAAAGCATTTAGTATTTAAGTTAATATATTCCTTTGATGGGGAGTAAGAACAATGGAAACAGTGAAATCCCACGCATATTATGCCTGGGGAAATTTTCCTAGCCGCACATTCTGTTTAAATGTAACTTTCTTGATTATTCTGCTTGCTGCTTCTGGGATTAGCTCAAATGTTACCAGATACCTGGTTTATTAAACAAGTTAAATGTTTATTTCGAAATTATTACTGGAAAGATAAAAGTAATTACAAAAATATAATTTTCGTCTTATTAAAGACAATGCGTTTGTTTTGTTTATTTTGCCGAAAAGACAGCGTAAATATTACTTGAGAAGCGATAAAATTAGTATTTCTCACCATTGTGATTTAAGATAACAATTAAATCGATTGTTTGATAATTTTTTAAGCATACAATGAATGGTGTGTATACTAGTACAATGACCATTGAATTTCACGAAATTTTTTGTAAAAATTAACATTTTTTATGTTGATTCAGTGATGTAACTATAAGGTTTTCCTCGGGGGACGATGTGTGAGGATAGTTTAAAAAGTACAATCAGAAGAAAGGAAAATTAAAGTTACCACAAAATCTGTGGGAGAATAAGATACCATAAAGTACCATAACATTCAGAGGATGATCTTGGAAGATTGTGTAGAAAGTACAGTACAATCAGAATGAAGAAAAATTAAGCATACCATAAAGCCTGTGGAGGGATTCAACCTCCCTACAAGTACGCCGCTGTATTAATTAATTAATTAATTAATTAAATCATTACAGATAAAATTCTTAATCTTTACTGAAATTTTTACATTCTCTTAATAATAATTTATTATGATTTTCAAAATTCCTACTTTTCTGTACAGGATTTTCCTTTAAGTCTACCGTTGTGTAATTAGTTTCCGAATCAGATATTCAAAACGCTTCTTAATAGATTCGGAAAAGCTATATCATGTTCACAAGGAATAAAAATACTTTGATTTGTTAATAAAATTCTCCATTTATTTGAGTATCAATTTTCGTTATAGAGTATCTTCTTCCGCCGTATTTCTTCCGTCTCGGTCAGTGCTCTTTTTTTTAGAGTGATAACCAGACAATGCAATATAACTAAAAAGAAAACAATTTGGCAAACGTCCAGTGTTTCATTGAACTAAACAATATTCTATTTTAAGTAATTTCCATAAGCGATATGGAATCAATCTTCTTACTCGAGATAGACTCGAGCTGACAGAATTTCTTAAGAGGGAAGAGTTATTCCTACAATAGTAATAACTAAAATATATTCCATTGTTTTAATCCCCCTCTACACTACAAAAAAAAAATCGATTTATATAATTATTCCAGTATTACGTCTCGGTTCCGATGGCCACTTCCGGTTGCTTCACACCTGGTGTCGGACTAACTTCCGGTAGAGGGTGGCAAGTGACTGAGACGATCGTCATCGATTGGAGAAAGTCAAGGTTCTTGACCTCTCAAAAACTTAAGTTTTAAGGTTTTATTCGTATACGATATTCGAAAATGTTACGTCACAATAGTATAGATCTTAATCTGCGTTTTGCGGTTTTGTCTGATCCCTAACGATCTTAATACAAAATATTTTATAGTAAAAATGCTTCTTAGAGTCTTAAAAAAAAAACGATAAATTTCATCGATTTTACACTTTTTCTATATAAAATTTCAGGGTAAATTTCTCGCCGTATGTAGATTTAAGCAAATGATTCATGCAAGCTTGCAAATTACCTTTATCTAGAAGACAAATCTAGATTATTTGCTTATTATTATTGATATTTAGTTGAATTTTTCGTAAATTTTACATGGTCTTAATTTAGATTCGGATACTTAACGAATGACGGTATTTGTTGAGCCGAACGGCGTTCTCTTTGACCTCAAATTGTTTCTAAGTATGACCTTGTCTACGTTGACCTCTTTAGTTCATACGATGTAGTTGGGTGCGGTCCAGTAATGAAGCGCGACGAATTCGACGGAAACGGAAATGAGGAAGCAGAGATGATTGGCATACAATTGAGATAAGAAAATCATCTCGGAATTTTTGACGAAAATTTTTCATCTAACGATTTATGTATTTTTAACGCTCTATGACTTTTAGAAGTGTTAATCTTTTATCTCGGCCATTCGCTGAATGCCAATGATCTAATTTCTAGAATCTCGGGTTTACAAACCTGATCGGAATTCAGATTGATCCGCGGTTCGAAAATCCAAACTGCAGCCCTCAGATAATAATAAACGATAGTTAATGAGGTGTAGTTTTTTTTAATCGAGGATCATTATTAATTAAAGCTATCCCATCAAAATTGGCATAACTCTATTAGTTGTGGACTGTTCCTTTAAGGCCCTAAGAGCAACTTTCACATAAGATCTTTTATGCAAAACTGTGTTTTTGAATGAAAAAGTCAATAAAATCCTTAAATAATACCAAATTTATAATTTATTTATTTAATTTGTCTAGTTAATACACGACTTGCAACGTTAAATTTCATGGTTTTAACTGTACAAATTGATCGATAATGCTGCCATAATTGTATAATAATGCCTTTTTAAAAGCGTATTGTCTTTTTGCTACGTAATTTTCGAGGCCTCTCGAAGCGACGAGGCCCTCGTCACGCGCGCCCATTGGGTAATCCTCCGCCGAACCTTATCTAATGGTAAAAGTTACAAGAAGAAAATAAAATTTATTACGAATAATTTTTCTAAATATACTTTTCTAATATTGTAAAATATAGGCTGATAATAATATTGATCGATAGGGAAATTTAACTTCTTTCTGACGATTTAAATACGGGTTGTTTGTGTGTTTAGAACTTCTTTGCAGATCGATACGTACTTTGCAGGCTCGAAATAAGGTTTTAAATTCGTTAATATATAAATAAATGCGATTTTTTACGTGAAAAATTCATCTCAAAACTACGAAATCCGGCCTTTTTTTTTTTTAAAGTTAACGATTTGCAAGACGATATCGACATTCTATTTCTGATCGTATCTATATGATTCATATGCCTGCACTTAAAAGTTAATTCTTTCTGTCTCATCTCGTCCATCTTAAAATTCTAATTTCGATTCGGCTCGGATCTTTATTATATATATATATGTATTTAGGGCGTTGGCATTTCTATCGATAATCACGTGACGGGACCGAACGTGCGAAACGAACTCTTCGGTCAGTTCCCGCAATTAAGTAGCGCTTTTATCTCACGCTCCCTTAAATCCCGACCTCTTTTATAAAAGTCGCGTCCAGTTTTGAATCGGACGGAATTCAAACGTAACCGACTCTATTAGCGCGGGTTGCCGCCAGGTGGACGAGGACGTTGAACCATGCCGGAAGTGACGTCGGCGAGTTGGAATGCGTCTGAACCCAGTAACTCCGAACAATTCGTCACGAAATGCGATTTCTTACACTCGGCGCCGAACGAAATTTCGAAACGATCCGACGAAATAAATTCTAATTTTTGTAACCATTTACATATTATTTTTGTTTTGTTTTGTTTTGTTTTTTTAAAGTAAATTTCAGTTCGGGTAGCGTTCGAAATTTGACCCATTTTTTTTTTTTTTTTTTTTTTAAATGTCAGCCTTAAGAGTGGTCCAAAATTTGCTCTTTCCTGCGTTTTTGGCAATTAGCGGATGAGATCGTTTAGGAAAAAGGCCAGAGTGGTAATTTATAGATTAGAAAATTTGTCTTCTCCGGATATTTTTAGTGTTGCGCAATAAAATCCGCAATCCAGTGGGGAAGTTCAATAAAAAGCATAGAGAACGTCTGGCTAACTCACTCGAAAATTCATAAAAATCCACGGTATCCGAAAAAGAGGAGAGAAAACAAATATTTGGGATTCCTAACAAAATTTCCTAATAATAATAATAGTAATAAAAATAAAATTAAAATTACTGCTCTGTCTCTCTTAAGTTCACAATTAAAGGGTGATTCTTAATTTCCGAAAGCTGCCGAAATTTTTCGAGTTGATAAACTCTACTTATCGTGAAATTGCCCGATCGCGCCACGTACAATTAATCATTCAAAAGACGGAAAAAATACCAAAAATAACAAAAATAAAAATATATTAAAAAAAAATTCGTTGCTGTCGTTAAAACGGGGAAGAAAAAAAAGCGGTCGGAGACTAAAACCACCAAGACATTCCAGTTTAAATTCCGTAGAAAAAGTCAAATCGATCCGGTAGCAGTCGAGCAAAATAAAAAAAGAAAAAGAAAAAAAAAGCAGAGCCGCATTGCTGCCAAAGGGAGGGGATAGAAAATGGCGACACACGTGGTGCGCGACCGGCCGAAACGCACGGGTCATGTGACCTGCAGCGCCGTCGCAATACGGCACGAGACGCGACTCCTCCCACCTCGAGATGCTCCAGTCGAGTCGCACGTGTGCAAGGTAAGAGTATGGGAGTAGGTTAGGCTTAACTAACCTTCCTGGTATTAACGTCGGGGGGAGGGTGTATTTCACGGGATTTTTAGTAAGTTTAGGAAGGACGCACGCTCGGGTTAACGTCGCCTGTTAAATTCCGGTGTCTTGGCCAGCTTGCAAGGTGAGTAACGCAGTTCCATTCCAGTCATTGCTCGCAGTTTAAAAGGTGAGGTTAGAACGTTCCGTAGTTTAATGTTGACACCCGGGTAGAGTGCAGAGTATTATCGATTCGTCATCGAATCGTCTACGCAATTTGGCGTTAAAGTCGGCGCATGGTTTCTTATTGTGTAACTGCGTCGCACGGATCGACAGCGCGTAATGTACCGAAATTCCTATCGTATCCTACGCACGCCGAAGGAAAACGGGGTACGTTAGCCCCGGGCGTAATCTGTCTTGCAACGTCTGGATCTGGTCGGATAATGCCATATTAAACAGTTAAATGTTACGACGCGGAATGACGCATTGAATCGGTTCTTAAATATTCACAGCATTTCCGGTGCCGCCTACCGTATTACAGATCACAACTGGGGGAATTCCTTTGACGTCACGTGACGGAGCTTAACGTAAAAGGGGGGAAACGACGGAAGCTGGGTTTATAGACCGAACGGGGATTTCGGGACGTCTTCGAAGGTCCGAGTGACTCTAAACGCAAAAGTTGGTCGAGCAGACGACGAAAATTTTGCGATGAACAACCTAGTCGACGGCTATTACGCATGCGCCTAACCGAGGGTCGTTTCTGTACGCTTCACCTGAAGTCTCGATCGTCTCTGCCCGATCTAGAGGGATTTTTTAAAAAGTCTCCTCTGTTTTTAACGGTGAGTTTTTAATTCATTTACTTCCAAACTCTTAATTGGGGTTGCAAATAAACGTTACGCTTAAAGTAGAAATGATATCTTCACACGGGTGAAGAGGAATACGCAGTTGGGTAAGGATTGTATATTACGCCTTCTACAAGTTGTAGTTAAATTGTTCTGTGTTCTTTTTTTACTTTTTTAAAGAAGTGTACGGTAGAGTAGAGAATGACGAAACAGAACTAGCTGCGTTCCGATGTTGGAAAGGCATTCTTACCCCTAGGCACAATCCCTTAAAGGTCGCTGCCCGTTTTGTATCAAAGGGTTAAAAACAACGCGTCGCTTCCACTAGAAAAATTTGTAAAAATTGTTAATGATTTTGGCCATTCCGAGAATCGTTGCGTGGAACGAATGCGTTTGTTTCACGAAAACACTCCAGCAAAATCCAAAGGTTAGTTAATATTGTCTTGCAGAAATCTCCGAGAAATTTGTAAAACTGCTTACGAATTTGAACAGGTGCCGCCTGTAACGAGGGTGTACGACTGTCCCGTTTCTTCTTAAAAAAAAAATTCTTTATAAAATTGATCGATCGATATTTAGTTTTGTTTAAAAGATTTATATATTGCTACAATTGATCGACGCTTGGTGCAATATCTTTTTTTTTTATTTATTTATTTCCACTCCTTTGCCTGGCTGCTGCTACAGGTGCGCGATTTCAAAACTTTGATTCTTAGTATGTCATATATTTAAATTTTAGTGTTGTGGTTGGGAAAAAAATCAACACCCTAGACAAGTCGAAATTGGGTAGTGACGAATCTTCCGAGAATAGTTCCCTGATTCATGTGTTGTTGTACGTTGAGCTCGGATTCTTGTTACGTATTTCACGTGTAACATATTTAAAAACTAAGTTTTCTATAAATGTGCTAAGATAAGTGGTCTATTATTTTCCTGTCTTGTTCGAAATTTCATTAGTATTTCCATAGTTGGATCTCTCGTGTTCTTAAGTAACTTTGTACTCAGTGGTGTATAATTACGCACCAGCTTAGTTATGTGCTTCGTAATGGCACTCAATTCTGCAAAACTGAAAAAATTTCAGATGTAAATTTCAGCCAGCGGAGAAATGGTCGAATTTCGGGTTAAAAAAAAAGGGGAGAACTATTTAATGATGCTTCTGATCATGCGAACGGTAGTTAGTATGCGTGGTACAACCCGTAACGTGCAAGAAACACGAAGGGAAAAAATAGTAGCCATGAAACATTAATGGGTTGCGTATAATGTTGGCATAGCAACTGGAAATTATGCTTGTCGAGAAAGGATCATCATTTTTTTTTGCGCATAAGTAGCGTTATGATTTGGCAGTCATTAGTCAGAAAATGGAACTTCAACGATTATTTCGAATCGAATATCGATTTAGTCGCGAATTGGTTGAGCTTGCGCCATTTTTCCCCTTCCTTCCTTAGGCGCAAGAGTTCTATAAACCCTGGCTTCTTGTCCTTAGGTCGAATACTCAAACGATTAAATATTAAAGAATCTCGGGCAGTTGGGAAACCAGTGATCGTGTAATCAGAGAAAGCGCTGATATCATACTGTTTGTCAGACCTGTTACCGGCGTGTTTTATATATAGTTTTTTTTTCCAGAAGTGCGAAGAAAAAAATTTCAGTAGTAGTACTTCAGTTGTCTTTACATGCCTTATATGACGTAACAGTCTGCAGTTAGAGTTTTAGATCTTAATTAGGCTGCCAGATTTTTCGCTTGGAAAAGAGGAAAGAGTGGGTGTTCCAACAGCAATTCTAGAATAAACTGTTCTATCTACAATTATTGTAATTGTAATAATTATTGTGTTCCATTTCTCATGACCCTTTTAAAAAAATTTGCAATACTGTTTTCTAAACGTCTTTTCAATTGGGTTCAAAACAGGAACCACAACACAGGATACCCGCTAGAGTTGTACCAACGAAGACTATTCGATGAATATATACGGTACTAGACCGTGCTTTGTTTAACTAAGCGGGAGAATGTGCCATTATTATTATTATTTTATTTTATCCTGTTATCGGATGTCCGTAGCACCGCAAGGTACAGACGTGGGAGTATCGTCGTCTTCGCTGTGCCGTCTGAAGAAAAAAAGCTGTCACCGTGCTGGTTCTTCACGTGAGACGTCCACAGTAGCTGCTGGACACGGCACAAGATATCCGTCGATTCTTGTGCGTGTGACAGCGGCTATCGTATAACGTCATGTATCATCCAGACGGAAGAAACGATTAAATAAGAGAACTCCCGGTTCGAATACCGGAGATGATCTGCACAAAAAAAAAGGTAAGATCGATTTTTTTTATTCCGCTATAGGCAAATAATCCTTGTTAAACTTAGCCCATGTGGTTTCTGTCCCACGATGCATTTTCCGAAACGTCTCTCTCTCCTTTAAAATGACCTTGTAATATCTAATTGATCACGTGATAATAAATGGGTATATCACGTGATAAAAATAATTTTTTCCCCGATTTAGTTATTTATCACGCATGGCCGCCTTCGCAGTCACGTGACGCATTCGGTCCTAAGAACGTACGATGTTTACCGCGTACTTCGAGTAATAAACCAAAAAGCGAGCGCTGAAACTCGATTAATTATCCATTTTATGTAATTATATTTAAGGAAGAGCATCGGTAAGGGCCCGAGTTTGTAGTGCGACGAAATACAGCGAAATAATGCCCCTGGTGTTCTCAGGTACTTACATTTACTAAAGATATGAATAAACGTAAGCTAGTTTAAACTATATTACGGCAAAAGGAATAGCAATGTTCATCCCAACGCCTTCTCTCGCAATATTTTATTCGTCAGTCTAGACGGTGGGAGTGAAAATTCGATATTGCCAGTTCACTGACACTTTGACATTAAAACCGATGAGAGCGTAGCGCCATCTTTTGTCCGGTAAGCAAAATTGCCGCTTCGGGTTTCTCTCGCATGCTTCGGTTAAATTAACTGCCTGTAAAATTATAATTTCGATTAAAAACGCACACCACATTAAAAAAACAAACGTTTTAAAAATATATTGATAAATTGACGCCATTTTTATTCGGTAATTTAAGAGAAATTCATTGTTATGCGTCATAAAACACTTGCGAAACGTTATAATTATGAACTATTGATGATATTTAGAGTTTTTTTTTCGG
The DNA here is from genome assembly GCF_000671375.1 of Centruroides sculpturatus. Taxonomy (NCBI): domain Eukaryota; kingdom Metazoa; phylum Arthropoda; class Arachnida; order Scorpiones; family Buthidae; genus Centruroides; species Centruroides sculpturatus. The sequence goes on along the minus strand of NW_019385932.1, from coordinate 50,075 downwards.
CTCGAGCGCAGAAAAATATTTGCCTTAATCCAATAATCATAATAATGATTAACTTTTTAGTAAGAATTGATTTTTTCCTCCCCCTGCCAGTTCCAATATTTGATTACATCTAAGAATGTGACTTTAAATATCTAAATTTGTATACGATAATGTTAGAAATTCAGATTTGAAATATGATTTAAAGCTATGTTAAAGTAATATAAGGAAGTTGAGAAATTGACCATTGCCAAAATCCAATTACCGACCGCGTTAGGATGCTAATGTTCGTGATGCAATCGATTGGACTATTGATAAGTACCAGCTTAAACTAGTTAACTTTTATTTTATGAATTAAAAACTTTGAACGTATCGGATATATATATATATATATATTTTTTTTAAAGAAACTGGCAACGCTGTTGCAGAACTTTCCCGGCGTTATTTGTTTTCATCCGTAATAATTGCTACTTTTAAGTCTCCAGATTAGTTCGTTCGGGAGATATTAAAGGAGTGGGCCGTATCTTCCGAACAAACGGTACGATTTTCCTGAAAATTTCTAGAAACATTTCTTCTTAATATGCAAACTTCACTGCAAAATTTCAGAAATTTTCGACAAAGGACACAGGAGTTATCAAGCTTGAAATCGGGTGAAGAAAATCGTTCCCCTACACATATTACTACCATAATGTGGGCTACTTTGGTTTTAAAGGAGTATATACTTTGCATCACTTTGCAAATCACATTTACCGACCTGTGGTAAGTAAAATATGAATCATTTAAATATATTTTATATTTTACTTGCCACAGCTCGGTAAATGTGATTTGTAAAGTAGCCTGTTTAAGAGCAAAGTTCCCCACATTACGGTAAATTTCCCCACATAAACAGAAAAATTCCCCTAACTTTTTCTGCATTTCTCACGTTTTAAGATCTCCGAATCAAAAAATGTAAAAATATTAGGAAGGCCATTTTTTAATTAATAGATATACTTTCCCTATGTTTTATATATAACAGCCGAGAAAGTAAAAATCCCTTATAAACAAACTTATAAGTAACAAGAATATTTCAAATTGCAATTAAATTTGGCCCAACTGGATAAGTTGCAAAAACATCAAATCCATTTGGGCCAAACCTTAGTTGCAATTTAAAATATTTTTGCCATTTTTGTCTTTGAAGTGCTCACACGTAACTTAATCTACGTAATTTTTGCTCCCATTTGCATTCTTAGATAAATAATCATTAAATATTTTGATTTTAAAATTCGTACGGCAACCTCCAAGTGCCAATATTGTTTTCTCGATTCATTCAGACTCGAGCCGTGTGTAAATACGTTTTATCAAACTGTGTGACATTTTATCGACCACGAATATCGCTCGGAATGTACACCAATATACAAACAAAGTGATATTGTTGTACCATTAAATACTTAAATTTCGCCAGTTTTTAAGCCCTGCTACTGATGCCAGCTCTCTATCTAAAGGAGAAATTTTGAATCATTGCCAAATTAAGACGGAATGCCTTAGTTAAGTGAACCCTGTTAGAAACAGAGGTCACGTGAAATTATCTTTCATTAAAATCGGGCTTCTGACCTTCGGTTTTCATTTTTGGCTCTGTTTTTTCGCGCCCATTCTTCAGATAATTCGACGTAAGATAGATTTACGAATACAGTATTACTCTGGAAGGAAAAATATGGAGTTTCGACATTCGAACTTGAATGTCGTTTCAAAACTCCATATTTTGAAACACGATCTTTCGTCATATTGAATTTCAAAGTTTTTTTATACGTTGAATTTACCGAAAAAAGCACTTATTTTTAGGTCAAAACTTAAGTCGGAGGGACCAAAACATAATTTGACTTCTGTTAAGTAAAATTATTGTGTATTTAGCGCTTTAAATAAGAAAATTTAGACGCCATTTTGTAATTATAGTATTACTTTCCCGGCTGTTATGTATAAGAGAGGGAAAGTATGACAATCGATCAAAAAAAGTGACCACAAAGATCTTTACATTTTTGGACTTCAGACCTCCAAAAATACAAAAGCAATAAAAAAAAAATACCCATTTTTAATGTATGGATGTTTGTTTGTGTTGGGGTACCACGATTTTGTTCACTCACTTTGAAGGTTAATAACTCCTGTGCCTTTTGTAAAAAATTTCTGAAATTTCGCAGTGCGGTTCGTGTATTAGCGGCGTTGATGCTATTAAATTTTGGTGGTTAAAGGTCGATGGGATGGCGAGATATCGGGGTCACGTGTCATATTTTTAGTGGGATCGGTCTTATGATTTTACTCGTTATTTACAATTAAAAATAATAATAAATAAAACTCATTTCTACCTTCAAAGTTAAGCTTTCTGCGTTTTTATAATAATAGTATAAAAAGTTTTTAATAAAAACCTCGTAACAGATGGCGCTACACACAATTTTAACTCTTGCCGGGAAAGTTATGCAACTCGTTGCTATGTGTTTTTTTGTAATTATCGTAATGTAAAACGCAAAAAGTTTTATTAAACAAATTAATCTTTGAAATTTGTGAAATAACTTAAGTTGCCGTGTCTTTCATCATATATCAGAAAATTCAAGCTGTTAAATTCGATTTTTAAGTATATTTTCCAGCTGGAAAAATTAATCCTCTAGCCAAGATTTATATAAATGAAATTTACACCTGTAAAATGTTTGAAATATATTTTAAAATATTAAACAAACTCTGATTATAATTATATTAATATATTTGTGCAGTGAGGATTGCGTAGTATTGGCAAGATATGCAACGTCTGTTAACAATAGTTAATTCGCATTGCAAAAGCTGTTTTTTTGTGTGTGTAATTTTTGAGAATTTAACAGTAAAACCTACATAATACGAGTATTTTTTCTGGTTTGGCAGGCTGTTTTGTACAGGTTTACTGCATATAAAATATATTTATTATCAATGGACTGAATAAATCAAATGGAATTCATACGTCTTGAATTTTTTTGTATAATAATAATAATTGTTTAAATTATTATTATAACCAATAAATACGGAAGTTAAATGAATTTATCGCATGAATAAATATTGAGTTAAAATTTAAATTCTCCACGAGAGATTCTAATACGGTGAATCTTGTATAAACCGGAATCGCACGGTACCGAATTATTTTTTCGTTTTAGACAGGTTTTACAGGTATTGGAATTCGACGTGAAGATCAGATTATATTAAACTCCAATATTATACTTGTAAAACCTGTAAATCTTAATCTTTATGATCAGATTTATAAAGAATATTCGAGTTTCCAACTGTAAAGGCTAAGATTATATCAATAGCTAAAAATTACAATATGTAAAAGTGGTATGATATAATCATACCACTTTTACATGTATGTGCTTATAGACCTTTTACACACACACTATCATGCTTGTAGGTACTGTACAGCAGTATATAGACATGTTAATCTCATGTATTTGTGTTTTATTATGTATGCCTTAGAAAACTCGTTACAATCCTCATCCTACTTCAAATATAAAACGTATTTGTCATTTTTCAAAGCTGGAATTTAACTCATTTTTCGGAAATTTATTCTAATCTAATAGAGCAAAGAATTTTTTCCTCCTCCAGGCCGGCTTTTTATGAAATTAGTTGATTGTAAAATGAGAGAAAAATCAAAGATTTTTCATTGGAATGAGGAAGTGATAATGTGTAAACAAATTGAGACGCATTTGTAAACAGCAGTTATCCGTGTTCATTTTTCAAATTGAAAGAATTTCCCACTAAAACATATTTTTCGGATTATTTTCTTTAAAAAACAATGCTGTTTTAAAATACCAAAAATTAATATCTGCTTTCAGTCGTTTATTTTCTGAGTATTTAATTTTAATTTATAACAATCAACAAAATAAAAGTTGTTCCATCAAATATTTCATGCACCGGAGATAACAGTTAATCTAACTTTCCTTTACAATACTCTGCAATTTGTGCTCCAAAGAGAGGAAAACGGAGCATTTTGCCCTCTCCGGGATAGTGTATAAACTTTCATAAATAATAATCGTAAAAGTGATTAAGATATGTAACCTTATACCTTCGACTTTGGGACACTGGTTTTTTTGTATTGATGCAAACTGTATTCTATAATCTAATTGTAAAAAACCCCCAAAATTTAACAATTAGATGTAATTGTTACCAAACTTTGTCCCTCGATGGAAAATTTTCTGCCCACGCCCATGGCTATACGTATGTATTATTGTGGTAAAGTATATCCCGTGCTATTCGTTAGAACATTGATACTATACCCATCTTGTGAACTTTGACTAGTAAAGATCTTACATCGGAATTATCTTACCATAACAATCATTGTACGATATGATTTGACCATGTTCAAAACCTGAACTTATTTCTATTCACTTTCTAATGGCGTTGCTGTGTTTTTATAAACTTAAATTTTCATAAGATTTGGAGCTGACGTGGATATTTGACCATAGATTTGAAATCTGTCGAGGATGTTCTTTAGTTTTCTTAGTTTATTTTCTGTTTCTATCAATTTGTAGTAGTTTCGTTGAATAGATTTTCATATGGCAAAAAGTCATATGTTTAGAATTGCTCCTGTTTATGATTTTGTGAGTGGATCGGTTTATTGAAAGAGACACGAGGCATTACTATTCCTTTGTTCTTCGTTCATATTTTGTATGCATCCGTGTATATTAATGCAAAGACCGCTCAAAATAAGAGAATATTAAGTCGTTCAGCGTGTTGAATTTGCTGTATAAGAGGAAGTGTTTTATAATTTTTTTAATAATAAATAACATGATTACTATTAATTATATTTTCATTAGTTCATTTCTATCAAAATATCTTAAAAGCCTGAAAAATTGAACCTAGTCAGCTGATGATTTGCAGCTTTTAAAAAACATCGAAGTTATGAATCATTACAATTAACTTTTAACTCGTGTATAATGTTCGTATTCCCAAGCAAGGATCAAGATTTAGAAAAAAAATTATACAGGTTAGAAATTCAGCTCTTTCAGAAAAAGTTGAATTTCTTTCCTGGCCACATATATGCCGAATTTTCATACTCGAGCACTTTCAAATTGCATTCTTCACTTGTACAGTACGTTTAGATATGTACTGTACAGTAAAACCTGCGTAAACCTTAATATTTTCCCGGCTTGGCAGGTTTCCGTTTTGAACAATTTTACCGTAAAAAAAAAGAATTGCTCCATTTCGAAGAATTCCTGTTTAGGCAGGTTTTACTGTAGTTTTTAAATTTTCTAAACGAAAAAAATTCACACTAAATGATCTGTACTGATTTTTTTTCGCATTAATGCATATTAATCTTCATTTGTCCGTTAAATATTAGTATATAAAGTAATATAAGACCGATTTCTTCGCCTAAGTTCTTATTTCCAAGAATATGCTTCGTATACTTTCACTCTTGTATTTCTAGAACCTATTTCCTGTACATTAGAAACGACTTCTCCTCGAACGATGATACTAAACCGTAAATATAAAGTATGGCAACACGGTTAAGAATAGTTTGGATCGATTTTATACTAATTTACGACGTTTTAATTTGTTTTTTTTTTTTTAATTTTAGAATTTAAAACTGGCTTAATTCTATAACAATACCTGATATTTAAATTTATTTTACAAAAATTAATCACGCAAAACAGGGTTTTTATTAAAATTCTTGTAAAATCAACACTATTTAAACAATAAACTTCCTAAAGCGGCGCCATTTTGCTGCCCGATTTCGATAAAACACTTAGAAATCAATTCCTCAGGTGTTTTCCGCCATCTTGTTCGTATAGATGTCGCTAGTCGCTAATTTAAATTAGCGCTAGTATAGATTGAGACGTTCTCTGATTGGTTGTCGATTTTTTCAAACTTTCTGAAGACCAATGCCGACCAATTTCCCTGTCGGGCAACACATTTTGTGACGTCAAAATCGACACAAGACGTCTTTGCCCGAAGGCAATTGTACTTGGAATGCTTTCATTAATCCTAGCAGTGAAATATTTAAATACATTTCACTGTCAATAATTTCGTTAAAATTGATTTAACGTTAATTTTGTGTAGAGTATAAAAATATATGAAATTTTTAAGTACGTTATTGTATTTTTCGATAGTATAATTCACTGATACTACTTAACACCAAATAAGAATTATAGAAATAGCTTGAAAGTAAAATATTTCATGAAATATATCTAAATTTCTCTTAATTTACGTAGTTAAAACACGACAGTAAATAATATTTAATACATATTTTGAAGTTAATTATTTTTGAATTTTTATTTTTTAAAAAAATCTGAAAAATTTTAGTTCAGTATTCTCAATGGAAAAAGTATAATTTCAATGTAAATCACATAGTCAAAGAATATTAAAATACATATTTAGTGAAATATCTTGCTTTAAAGATGAAAGGGGGGAAAATTAATATTAATATCTTGCAATATGTCTTAGAATGCTTTTCAAAAATACTTTCTGACCGGATAAAATAATATGATTTATCTATTTCCAAGTCATAATTTTCCGTTGCTGAAAACTACTCATGATTTTGATTATTATGCAAAACTTGTCGAATAAAATTACGATTCAACTGAAACAATGGATAAGGATAAAACTTCCAAAGTTTTATCTGTTATTAGTGTTTACTGTTCAAAGATATATTTATCTCTTTAACTTGCATTGAAGCTTCTTCACTTCTCATATTTTTATTTCTATGATAGCGAATAACAATAATATCCTGTTATCTGTTAAAAAGTGATGGCGTCATCGATATTAATATCATCTGAAATATCAGAAAATGTATTAAATTCAGGTTTTATAATTTCATTCCGTGTTAACATAAGTCTTTAGACTGTATTTATTACAGTTTCATACAAGGGAGTCCTCAGGAAATTTGTCATAGAGCAAAGCTTGGAAACGAATAATCCCATCAATAAATTAATTATTTTGGGGATTTTCACAAGTAGCTTATACAATACAGTATTGCATCAAATCGTTCCATGGTTCAGGGTGTAAGGTTATCTCAAACACTTCTACGATTATGATTTGTGGAATTTTTTACTCAATCCCAGGGATGCCTTCGTTTGCCCTTCTACGATCACCCGTGATTCTATATACATTATGCTGGTTTCTATCTCCTTCCATGATCGAATTTATTTGTTTTAAATTGTGAAATGAAATTTAATGGAGATGAAAAATTATCTTTTAAAGTGTTTAAGTTTAGTACGTTAAAATTAAAGGATTTTAATTGTTTAATAGGTTAGTTGCTTAACATATGCAATATTCTAATTGTGCAAAGAATAAGTCGTATAATACAGTAAAACGTTTCCAAACGGAATCTGAATAATGCGAAAACCTGCCTTTCCGAAACCTTTCAGAAAATGGAAAAAACTTCCGAACGGAGCTATTTTCTATGTTAAAAAAAAACCTGTTCAAAACGGAAACCTGTCAATCCGGTACCATGTGATTCCGATTTTATTTTATATATGTAATTTTATTTATTTTATAGTAAGAAGATCGTCTTTAAATTTGTAAACAATGTTTGGAAGGTTTCGGTCTCTCAAGGTTTCCTTGAAAGACCGAAACCTACTTTGAGAATTTAGATGTACACATTCTAATTTCTATTATAATTATTTTATCATCTGAATGCACAAGACAAGAATGAACGCTATTTTATAATTTTCAACTACTATCCCACTCCCTTGTAACGGTCCGCAACGCTGTAGCACGCATCCACTCCCATAATTACGTAATACACATCCTTGATCAGTTCTCTGAATTGTACTAAGGAATAATACCTAGTAATTGTAACACTTTTACCCCTTGTAACGATTACACGTATACCCACACACGTAATTATGGACATCCCTAACTTCAGTGACAGGTCTCTCTTCAACCACTCCATGCCATTTATAAATGCAGATCATCGGTTTTCTTTAATTACTGCTGAATAATCGATTACAATTCAATGACGATGCCACTTAATGAAGATTAGAGATTCACAGAAGCACCAATTTTTAGAGGCGTTTTTTTTCTCTGCTCTGTGGGCATTAAAATTCCTTTTTCACCCATATACAGTAAGATATAGCCAGGCCCGTAATGTACAGGGATAAACGTATCTTGGGCAAACAAGCCCATGAAAAAACTTTGAAATTTTAACATTGAGGATATGATAGGTTAGATTTAATACCCGAAATTCTATTTTTCTCAAATATAACTTTTGGAAATTCGTATGTCCATTATAAATAGAAGATTAAGTGCGATTTCATGATCTGAGAACTGAGAATAATGCGAAATTCGTCGATAAATTCAAGGAAATAAGAGTTAAACATCGCAACAAATATTAGTTTATGCATATTTCGAAAGACCATAAAATGATTTATTCATGAATTTCCATTTATACTTACGCATATCATCTCTAAGCACATTCCTATATTCATTTTTAATGCGAATCTTCATTGGATTTTCATATTTCATACAGTGATATCATCTGCTGGCGCAATGTGATGTGAAAGAATGACGTTACTATAGTGACGTATTATAATACATTTCCATTATTTTATCGTCGATAGCGTTGCCTACGAACGTCCAATGCAGCAAAGTAAATTTTTTTTCTCATACGATAATATAAAATGAATAGTAAAGTATAGTTAAACCTGTGCAAACCGGATTCGCACGATATCGAATATTTTTTTCCGGTTTGGCAGGTTTCCGTTCTAAACAGATTTTTTTTAACATAGAAAATCGCTCCATTTTGACGAATTTTTTCCGTTTAGGAATGTATTTATAAAATGAAATTGCCATAATACTGGGCTGCAATTTCTAATCATACTTTAATTTAAAAATCATGTGACTTCCTGTCCAGACAGGAAGTTCCTATTGTTAATTGGGCCTCTGGCTCCTAAGCTTTCCATATGTTGTTTCGATTTTCATCTAACTCCGTTCTCGAAATTAAGGAAGGACAGATGGACAATAGTGGAAATGGATAGGTCTGCAATCTGAAAATTTAACCCAATAAAAGTTATCCTATTGTTAGAATTTCCATGTGCATTTGGTTCTATGGTACAGTACTTCGTTTTCACCGTAACAAAGTTACATTTAGTAGTGAGTATAAATTTTATTAGGATAATATAAGTTAATTTAAAATATTATTGAAATATATTGAAAAATATATCGGATCTTTAGGATGAACGAAGATCGGTTCTTAAATGGACACCAAAGGACACAGCACAAACTTATGGAAAATCGATCCCGGCGGATTTGACTGAACATTCGATTTTTTGGTTCTGTTGTTTCCGATCAAAAGTCTCCACAGGCACAATGTCAAAAAGCGGACAGTTTTCGAGTTATCGAGCGCCCAAGATGGAAAAACAGTCATTCACACATGTGTTGTGAAGCCCTAAATCTTTTTCATTTCAAAATATAAAATACGTTTTCAAACTTTGTTGATGTTACGTATATTATCTGGATTTCCTTATAGAGAATTATTTAATATGGGATGCGCGGGAGTTTCATTCTCGCTGCGTTTGAGTCGCTGCATTAAAAGATGCAGAGCACTCTTCTGTTGCACATGGCATCCTTTTCAAAGTCACTCCAATGAGACTTGATAACGATCGAAAAGGAACCCTGTACACTTATTATTTTATACTTTGAAACGAAAAAGATTTATGGCTTCACATCACGTGCCTGTATGACGTTTCAGCATCTTTGGCGATAGATACTGTACTTCAAAAACTGTTCATTGTTTGACTTCTTGCCTATGGAGATATTTGATGAGACCATTAGAACTACAAAATATTCAGCCGAATTTACCCGTATCCATTTCCCGCTAAGTTTGTGCAGGGTTCTTTGTACTGTATTTAACTTCTCTTGATTTTTTTTTTCCTCTTGTGTCTTTAAAATTAAGAATTCTTAAAAATTTAAGGAAGAAACTAATGCTTTATCTAAGACAGTGAAACGTTATAGTTTCATGTGGGTCCGAGCAAATTTGAATTAGGAGGACCCATGTACCGTACAGTATTAACTTCAGACATTTTTCTTCTGGGAAATTTTCTGGGAGGAATCTTTTCTTATAAAAGATTTGTTTAGGGCTCTGTTGTGAAAGCCCTAGGCAATTGCCCTTTTTGTCCATAGGACAATACGCCACTGAGCTAAGAATAATTATATATTTTTAATTATTCTTTTAAATTAAAATGATGTGTTTAATCTTATGTTAATCGTCTATCGCACTAAAATTAAAAATGATATGAAATCAGCAAAATTATTCGCTTTATCCGAAATTAATCATCTGTTTGTGTCGTCATTTCGAAAGTTCTATTTTATTTTATAAAATTAATTTTCAGGTAATTCCCATCTCGGCGGTTTTTACATTTTAGACAGTGTCCATTGGTTATTTGATGAATTTATTTTATTCGAAATTAGATATTAAACAAAAATCATTTAAGATGATGTACTGTATTTTATTTTATCCGAATTTTTCTATATTTTTCCCCGTTTTTATTTTTGTTAGAGAAAAGGAATTTATCCTCTGTTTTGCTCGGCTTTCTTACCGTTTCTATCCAATTTATTCCTCTCACTTTCTTGTAGAATCCATTATTATGGATAAAATGTAGAGAACAAATCATGTTTGCGTATACTTTTAAAGGAATGAACGTATATTGTGACATTTCAATTGTGTTAGAGTGTAAGCACGTTCATAACATTTAAATTATTCAATGTTATGAGAATTGCTTGATACGTTATAAATTAAAATCCTGATTTATAAGCTTAAGCTTTAAAAAACAAAATAGCTAAAAATCATGAAAGTTCAGCAATATTTAGCACTGTTTTTTTATTTAATTCATCTGAATAACCAAAATTATTAAGTAAAATTAAGTAACGTTTAATTTTGATGCATTTTCTTATAACCATTGTATGAGTTAAGATATTTCGACAGCTATAAAATATATACTAAACATTGTTTAAATAACAATCGAGATCGCGTATTGCATTTTAATACAATATTTATAATGTCTCGTTTTATCCTTTTGTTTACATTGATTCCAATAGCATATCAAGTAATCTTTCTGCACTCTCTCTAAAGCTTTCTGGATCCATTGTTTCCTTTCTGCACTCCCCTCTAAAGGAAACAATGTATCCAGAGAGTTTTAGAGGAAGTGCAGAAAGGAAAAATATCTTATAAAATTTTTACTACCCGAAATACTAGAGAGAACCCTCAGAATGGATTGGCTGCATCCTGCGACCTCCTAAATTCTCCTGATTGATTCCTACTCTCAGAATATATTATAGAAGAAACGAAATTCATCATAAAGATTTGATTTGTATTATAACTTTGATATAATTTATATTTTATATATTACTTTCAATCATAAAATATATAATAATATGATATCGATAATAACGTCACGGCTGCGAAAGCAGATGTATAGATTTACCTTCCGATTGACATTGCGATAACCTTGGCCTTGAACGTGTATAGAAAGGAACATACAACTGATCATTGCACCCTTATCCACGTACTACAAAGAACTATTGTGCAATTTTTGTGATCGGAAGGAATCGAATTGAAATTATCTGACGTCACTCATAACGTTATATCCGAGCGCGTGTATTCCAAGATGGCTTTATGCCTGATAAAGGACAAGTACTGTACAATAGATTGCCCGAAATCGAAAGAACACTTACAAGATAGTGTCTAGTTAAAGACAATGATGCATTCAAAATATTGTAAGAATCTAGGGCGATAGAAAAATGTCTCCATTATCAGGAAAATTCCAAAATTGTGGATAGAGAGAGAGGGGGGAAATCGTTTCATAAAGGTATTCATTTTATAACAAAAACAATCATTTCGAAATATTGAAGTTGTGAAACAATATTTCAATAATGTAGTTCTATTATTCGAGAAAAATTAATCTCTGAAACTACAAAGTTAAGTGTATTTCGTGTAGGAATGAATTTTATTACCTAATTTGAAATCAAAAATTGAGGGGTATATTTTCCTTTAAGCGATCTCTTGTACAGTATTTTATAATTAAAGATGTAGTGAATAAGTAATATTGCTGATCAAATTAAAATTTTGTTTTTTATTCGGTTCTGTTTCTTAATATCATTTATGGTTTTAAGCGAGTTTTATAATAGAACAATCTTATTTAATAAAATTCTTAAAACACTAATAGCTCTTGCATGTAATGGGAATTTTAAAATTTAATTATAATATTTTATAGAAACATCGTCTATCATGTGATCTAAGGTAATTATCACGTAACTTTACGTCTTTCAATCATGTTTGATCTATTAATTAATACAAGCCTAACGATTTAAAAATGGAGTAGTTATAAAATAGTATGCCATTATTAAAATGACTTACTGCAAGCCATCATATGACTGTCAGGAGAATATATAACATGAAAACTAGTCTATTATGAAGTTATTGATGACTGAAAAGTGTGTGAAATCCCATAAAAGAACTGGTGGAAGCAAGTTGAAAAGTAAAAGCTCAACATACAGGAAACTTTTGAAAGGTGTGGCATAAGAATAGTGGAAGCAGATTTGACAGTAAGACTCAACATGTGTATAAAGTGCAAATTATAGATACGATTACAGGGAATTTTAGGTGAAGCAATGCCACCATGATAGTAGATCAGGAAAACAAGCATCGTTACAGAAAAAAACTTCGAGCTTTACTTTGTGCCTTAAAGTTTCTTCATTAATATTGCTCAAAGATGCTCTAATGTTCAGCCAAATTATTGTGGGTGCAATGACTTTAAGGCAGTTTTCAAATTATCTATTATCAATGGTGACATTGATGATAAATAATTTGGATGAATATGGGATGAAGCAATGTCACCAAGACTTTGCTTCCTCCAAAATTTCCTGTAGTTGTAATTTATAATGTGCACTTTATTCACATGTTGAATCTTATTGTCAAATTGCTTTCGATATTTCTATGCCACAACTTTCAATAGATATTTTGCTGAGCTTTACTTTTGAACCTGGTTTCACCAGTTTTTTTATGGGAATTAAAATGAGATTTAAACTAATAAATCATGGAGTCATATTATGATGGATAGTAAGCAATAGATCTATTCTAGATACCAACTATTTAGTTGTATAATGACAAGTAAACTGAATTCGGTAAAGATCTCACGCTAAATATAATACAAAGGGTAGGAATATACTGGCACATACTGTAAGTATAGCGCAAGTTAAAGTTGTTTACGTCTAGGATTTATGCAGATGATTCTATATATCAAGTGAATACGTCTTACTTGGAACATAAAGCCATTCAATCCAGTTATTTTAGAAGATATTATCATGCCAGTGATCATCTGAGTGAAAAACCTTTTGTTTATGTCTTTTGTCGAGAAATATTTAAAGATATTTATCATGAACACATAACATAAAGCAACGAAATTATCAATAGACACGTTAAGATAAAGGTAATAACTTCATGCACTGTTCAAGTATAGTATTCATAATAAACATCACAGAGAATAACAGATCAAAGCTTCAGTGGCGCGTTATAGCTTCACGGGACCCAGGCAAATTTGAATTAGGGGACCCAACGTACAGTGTTGACTTCAGACATTCTTCTTCGAGGGAATTTTTTTGGGGAAAATATCTTATAATAGATTGGTTTGGGCCTCAGGCAATTGCCCTTTTTTGCTCATAGGATAACGCGCCACTGCAAAGCACGATAAGGGATGCGTACGACTAAGCTGCACTCCTTTGAAGGATTTTTTCCGGGTAAAATCGGGTACCTCGGGTAGTAAAACATTTTGTGAGGCATATTGTTTCCTCTCTGCACCCCTTCTAAATCTTTTTGATCCGCTATTGCGGATTTGTTGACATAGTACAGATTTTAATGTGAGCTTACAACATAAATTTAAAATGAGGGTCCAAAGAAAAATTCCAGACAGTTCTGTATAAAAGCGAAACATAAAATGGGTTCAACTTACCTACAAACGCAAGAAAGAACGTTTAAAATACTAGAAATAATGTAGTGTTAGAGACAAAATACATTGCTTTGTTGTATATAAATAATAATATTTTACAGTAATTTAAATAAACTGAAATACTTACCTACAAATGAAGATTAATCTCTAGCATTGGAGTAAGAGAGCATGAATTGCGAGTGTGTGTGTGTAACATTTCGAAATGAGAATGCTACTTTACAGACCTTAGTATTATTTAAATATAGCCTACTTAAAAGTATTCTTTAAAATATTATTTTGTTTTTGTATATTAATTATATAGAGGACCGAGTTCAAGGTTATTGCATTTAACTATAAGTATAAACAACTTTATAAAGACTTATATCAGGCAGTATTCTTTCTTGTGTTTTCTTCCCCAGTATTCAAGTGTATAGATAGATGAAATTTCAGTAGAAAGGTTTGTCAGTTTCATCTATCTAGACACTTGAACACCAAAGAAGAAAATACAAGAAAGAATACAGTCGGATGTAAGTCTTTATAAAAAGCAGTTTATACTTAGTTAAATACAATTGTTTTTGTATTAAATTCAGCAGTTGTCATTCAACTTAAATACGAAAAAAAATTGATTAATAATCCGCAAATTTATTAGCTGAAATTATTTAATTATTATACCTATCATGCATTTGTTCTACCTATGGAAGTAGCAACAAGGCAATATCTTAGAGGTATTCTTGAAGTTATTGTATAACTAGTCTCTGATTAGAGAGCAGAATATGAAATATTCATCTTTAAAAAGAAAGTAATATACAGTATATAGAATCACAAATAACTTACACGGATGGATATAAAAACAGAAGATTTGAATTACTTTAAAAAATTCGCATGAACAAAGCTTTTCGTTCACATTATTTCTCTTCTGTGGTATACAAATCTTACCACCCTGTGTTAGTGTGGGAAGTATAGTGAAGATGCTGTAATTAGATGAAATGTGATGGTTATAATGGACAATTTATATAAAACATAAGTCTTATTAGATTGCAACACTATAAATGAATAGTCTTCCGTTTCAAGATGGCGAACAGATATTCAATATAATAAATTCATTGGAGTGATGGTCTCTTGTAACGAAAGAAAGATTTGGATTAATTGAGGTTCTACGTTTCGACATTATGAAAATATAATGTGTTTTTGTTTAATTTTTATAAGAAAGTGATGAAAAAGATGTAATTTTACTTAGTTTCAAATGTAGAACACGAACCCACGACCTTCCTCATTACTAATGCTGCCAGCCAATTACTCTATAATTGTTATAAACGCGTCAAAATTTTCAAGTATACTTAATTCATTATTTAATTAAATTAAATTATCCTTTTAATCTAACATAATACTAAAAAATGAAATGCGCGATTAATGTTTTAAGTTTGATAAATTTGTTCATAAAAGTCATTGTTTCGCTGCTGGTTGCAAGAATACAACTGTAACAGTTTGTGGACGGAACTGACACTCTACTTTTGATATGATTCGGAAATATATAATTCGTCTTTTTTATTCGAATTATTCATGATTTTATAATTTATCCGAACCGATTAGATTATTGATCGACAGGAACCACACTTTTCTTTCGGTGTTCCGGAAGCGGAGATGTTAGCTGAGTTATATAACAGATCTCTAATATCTTTATACTGTAAACTAGTATACTAGGATAGATTAATTATCTTATTTCCACTTCAAATACAAAAATTACTGAAGGTTTTCTGGAAGTATAATGATGTCTGAAGCTGATATCAATGCGAAAAACAGTTTGTGGTCGACAGTATTATTTTAACAAGTATATAAGCATTTAAATAGAATAACAGCTTTTATTCTATTAGAGCGTAGTAGGTTACTCTATTTACTTATATCTATAAGCTTTCGTTATTGTACACCTACTCTCATTTTAATACTACAGTATTTCTTACATAATAGAAATACAACTATTGAAATTATAAAAACACTAACTAAAAATCTATAGCGAGCATAAATATGTGACATTTCAGTGGAATTATGCTATCATTTTATCTTGCTTTAAATCTACTTTCGAACACGAAAGGGTGCTTCCACTACGAGCTTTCTATGGAGATTGACCCCTATTTAAGTGTTAAACATGTGAAAACACCTGGAAATTTCCCTGCGGCTAGCTCGTTGATCAGGCACGAATCAGGGTCAAACTGTCGGTGTTCAATGGTTTAATTCACTAGGTCACCAGTGTGTGATTTTAATATAAAACCAGTGTTTATAATGCCTAGAAGCCAAAGTCGAGCGCCGTCATCTTGTGAGCCTAGAAGTTTGACAACGACGTTCCAAACGGCATTGTCAAACTTCTAGGCATACAAGATGGCGGCGGCGTTCGACGTTCACGTCTTAGAAATGAAAACTTCGACCGCTACCTCTCTACTATCATCACCCAGGCATTACTTTTATTACGTAAGGGAGATGTTGCTGGGTATGAGGGTAATCGTTACAATGCGTTATAAAGGGTTGGAGTGAGGATATGCGTTACGTAAGGGGTGGATACGGCATTACGGAGCGTAGTAGGTAGGACTGTAATTGAAAAGTATGTACTGTACGATCCTAATATTCACGTTCTCAAAGTTGACGTCTTCCGATATCAATCGATCAACATCAAATAATTTAAGATTCAATTTTAGTTTTAAAAATTTTTAATTTAATCTTAATTAAATAATTTAATAAATTGTTTAATTAAAATTTAATGTATATTAAAATGATTTAATACTGAAAAATAAATACAATTGTAATCATTTATTAATTATTAAGAAATATTCAAGTAATTACTAATATATATTTAATAATTAATTAATTCATTCAAATGAGGTATCTTCAATAGAATAGTTCATTTATATTAATATTAAATACAGTAATATATGGGCCTACACCAAAATGAATGTAAGGAAAAGAATTCTTTAAAATTGATGTAATAGAATTAAAATTCTTGTTAATTATTTTATTTTTTAAACATTATTATTATTATTATTTCTTATTACTGTATTAAATAAACTCATGGTTACATTTACAATATTCTACGATACTCTTTGAATATAGAACACCCGAAAGATTTATAGAATTTATTTAATAATTAATCATATTATGCAATAAAACAGTTTTTAATACCTGAAACCGTGTACAGGGTACTCGTAAAGTAACTATACACCTATGTACTGTACCTGTATAATGTAATACATTTTTATTTTTATATGCTGTATGTGCCAACTTTCGAACTGCATCATTGAATCACTAATATACAAAAGTTTATTTTAAATGAAGACAGATGATCGTCTCTTATGGTTAATGTCAAAAAACTGAGCCTGTCTCATGGAACTTCGCCCGAACTGTATCGATTTGACTGAAATTTTTTGGGAAACTGTTGTCTAACGCCAACTGTATAATACCCCCTTATCAGAAATAACAATCCACCAAAAACACGCATTCTTCTAGAGTCAAAAACCAATTTTTGAAGCAATCAAAACAATTCATGATACTACAGGTCCACGGCCTTCAGTGCTGCCAACTGCCAATTCAAAATTCCCCGTCTCATTTATTTAGGCCTATTGTAGGTGTATGGTTACTTTTCGAACACCTTGTATTTTTAAGGTTGTTATATTTATTACACACGACTTAACTTAGTATTGCGAGATTCTAATAGAGCGCAATACAAAATTTTGCTAGATAAGAACATCCCTTGTTACTATTCAATTGTTTGTCGTCATGAACTGAAATTGAATGCGAATTATTTGTTGATTATTGGGAGAGAATGCTCACGCTTTCAGATTACTGAAAGTCTATAAACTCGTTTAACTAAATACATTTGTATTGCAGTAAGATCTTGATAATCCGTAATTCTTGATTATTCGGCAGTGTTGCCAGATTTGGCGAAAAGTAGCCAATAAATGTAACTTTTCTAATAACGTTTTGTGTAAAAATTTGCTCAAAACAAAATGTAATCAGAGTAAGTATTTGCTTACTTTGTTTTTACTATGTCAATAGTGCTGTACAGTACATATTTACTGTATGTTTTTGTTATTTTCTGTGTTTTATCCACTTAAGCAAAACTGCCTCGATAATCCGGAATAACCCGAGTCCGGAGCATGCCGAATTATCGAGATCTTACTGTATCTTTTAACGTTTTTGTTTTGTTTATTTCGGATTATTGACGATGGAATTTAGATTAAAGTATACAGTATTAAGCTGCATACATAATAAATACATAAGAATGTACAATGCTTTATTCAAATTAATTTGGAAAGGATAAGTTACGGTAAAACCTGTCTAAACGGGAAAATATTCGTTATGGCGGGATTCCGGTTTACACAGGTTTTATTGTAAAGCATAAGTAGGTCTAAACATCGCCGCCTCTATGGAGATTTTCCCTCCGAAGAGAGAGATTTATGGTCATTTATATTCAAGTTATCAAATATAATAAAATATTTAAAGTAACCTAATAATTATTGATAATTCAGACGATAGAACTGATGTTGATGCTATGTAACTAGTAAGACAGGACAGTCAAGAGGTTCGAAGAGTTTAACAGGCTGCATCCGGACTTCTCATCGATCACAGCAAACTGGATGCAATCTGTTAAAATCTTCGGCGAAATTTCTCTGACTGTGGGACCCCACTATCAAAATAACTCGAATTCGTTCCTCCTTAGTGCCATTCGTTACCCGTAAAAGAATAAACAAATAATGACATAACTTCTACAGTTTAATACTTATGTATGGTAATTCATTTTAAAACATTTCTTTTTAAGCGAGAAATTTTATTGTTTTCAATCATCAGGATCGACATTAAAACAGTAGAAAAACTACCGAAACAATTTTGTGATAACGGATGAACGAAGTCCATGGTTATACCAATTCGATCATCTATGCTTTCGTCTCCATTTAAATACTAGTATTAAAATGAACGTTTCGTAAATAAATAGGGATTTTTATTCATCTAAGTAAAATAAATTAAGAACCACTGAACACTGATAATTGATCCTGAGTACCCGGACTAGCCATGTGTCTTCCATGTTCTTTTTCCCGTACTAACACTTAAATAGGTGCCAGTTTCATTAAATGAGCCATAAAGCGAGCCGCCCTAATCTCCATACGCTCGACGTCACAGAGATTATGTACAGTACAGTACACACAAAATAGTAATCTGTACAGTATTTAAAAATAATCTATATAATACCATAGAAGAGTATTTAAATGCAGCTTTTTATACATTCATATGAGAGAGTTTTAGAGCAGTCGTATAACGAGAACATAACGTAATTTCTGTACTCAAATGGCATTCCGTGCCCTATATATCCCGTAACGCATATCCTCGAATAACCCTCTTAAATACTAAGGAGTAATATAAAGCACGAGAAAGTACCGAACGTTACATTGCTTTATTAATTATAAATACGCACACCCACACACTCTAATCATTACAATTCTTTCACAATATATTATTGTATAATGAAATTTTAGTCTAGAAACTTTCATTAAATTACGTTAATTTTTAAATAAAACAGGGGAAAATTTATACTCTTAAACTCTTAAACATTTCCGTAATAATTGATAGTAAACTTAGCTAATAAATTCGCCAATTATAATGAATATAATTATATTAACGAAGACCTTAAAGGTTAAAAGCATGCACATTATATAAAGGAAGTAAACTATACTGTTATAAAAGGCAAAGATAAACTTCACAATAAGCAAACATTTAAATGAATTTATATCAGAATTATTAAGTTATTAAATTATTAAAACCTGTGTAAACCGGACTGGCACGGTACGAATACTTTTCCTATTTGGAAGGTTCCGTTTTGAACAGGTTTTTTTAAACACAGAAAATCGCCGTATTCCTAATAATTTTTCCCGTTTAGCAGGTTTCACTGTATATATCTTATCATATTACCAAATTATTTCCTTGCATCATTAATAAGTAAATTTTTAAAATATTAAAGGTTTTCTTCTTATTTGAAATTTTTAAACCGGGTACAAACCGGGGCTTAAGATAACAATTCTTTTATCTATTTCCTCCATCATTGACAGATAAATGCATATCGGATCTGTCCTCGTGCTACTTTTCTTCATTGTTGATCGTTGTGCGCTTTCGTTTCTTTTTTTGAGATCATAAATCCTTTGAAAACTAAATAAATATACATTAATTCAGCAATTTATCTCAATTTATTTATAAAGAAAATAGGAAAATTGTCAATCGTTTGGTTTATTTATATACGGGAACGAAACATGTGAGTCATCTGCCGAGGACTTTCAATGGAAATCTGGCCCCTTACTAACGTGAAGAAAACCCGGAAAACTCCACGTATCCAGCCCGTTGTCCAGGCGCGAACCTACGACCATTGGTGGGCCAATTGTCATGCCGATTCTTTCATTAAAAAAAAATTCTAAATCTTTTATGTAAGGTCAACTATTATTGTCTTTTTCTCATTTATCATGTGGACAATTAATTAATTGTCATGTTTCTTTTTGTTTTTTCTTTGTTCCGAATTTCTAAAATCGAATAGTTTCCGACTGTTCAACTTGATAAATTTGACATTAAGATAAATTGAAAGACTTCACTTTAGAATGGTCCAGTTATTCCGACTGTTCTAGTTTTTTAATCTATTAACAATCTTGAAAATATAGTTTAGTTTGATCGGTTATGGATTAAGGCAATGCAACACGTGGACAATATGTCTACGAGTGACTCCCAGGTAAAATTTGTTGTAATCAGGCCCTATTTAGGTGTTAGACACGTGAAGAAAACCCTGAAAACTCCACGTGTTGAGTCCATTAGAGGAGCGAAAACTCTTATATAGTTAATCGGGGCCTCCTACCACTGTGGTTTTTATATCTGGTCTTGTCTTTCATCTATCTAATTCAGTTTTTGAGATAAAGTAAGAACAGACAGACGGGCGACAGTGGGAATTTATAGGTCTTCAATTTTTTTTTCAAATTGCAGCCCAATTAATGAACAAATTGATAAAATGATACTGCCATTAAGCCATTGTTCCAGGTTTCCGGGAATGATACCAATAGCTTGGTATCATTCCCGGAAATCTGCAGGAAGTGTAACTCTTTTTCTATATTATTGCTTGAAGTTCTGTACTTTTCAGCTTAAATTTAAATGCTTATAACATAATAAGAAAACGCTTAAATTTAGTAAATAATTCAAAAAGTCTGTTTACTTCTGAAAAAAATCAATCTGATTCTTGGCATTTATCCAATCATTGCTTCTTGGAGCAGAATTAAAACTTACGATTAGGAATGAATCTCTTTTTATGCATAATAATAGTAATAATTAGATTTTGATAGAAGTTTTATGTAAGAGTTTTTCTTTAAACCCAAAACCAATATATCATGATTAGAAGTCTTTTTCCTGGCAAATTTCCTGCACTTTATAGATTTCGATATTCATGAATTCATCGAATTAAAAAAAAATAATAATAATCTAATGAAAAGTTAGTAAATTTTATTAAATAAGTTTGCATTATTCAATTTTTAAAATAATTTATATTTTAAATTTTTTAAATAACTTAATACGTTTCACAGAACAATATATTATAAGCCTAGTTTAATGTTTTCCATCCTTTTGAATGCTACGTAATACTTTTATGAGCAAATACTTTGGCAGAACTCTTGCAAATTAAATGAGATTTTCTGGAAAAAAAACGTAATAATAAAGGAATTTTATTAGATACATATGTTACAACATAACACGTGTTTTTTCTTTTGTTTATTTAGTATTAGTTGTCTGCCAACAGGAAAATCTTCCAATTACTGGTAGCTAACACAGAAATGAAATGGTATAATACTTTCCGAATATAATAATAATAATACGACGAATGCGTAAATGAATACGAAGGAAAGAAAGTTAAATGTTATGTTTAATTGCTCAATTCTGGTTATTTAAAAATGTAAAACTTAATGAGTTACTTGCGCTTGACGTTGTTTAGACATTTCTTCAAAAAAACCTACTAAATATTGTGGGTTTTCTTGTGTCAAACATCCAAGAGGAGCCAGTTTTCCATACATTTCACTTGTCAATCACTTTTCTTGTCAGATTGCCCATGTTGCGGTGCCATATGGATTGAATTGATGAGATCTTATCAATTCAATCCATAAAATTGTAACCGTTTTTAAGTATCATAGGGTATTCTTGTTGAAGAAATATCCAAAACTCTTGAAGAGGTACTGTAATTTCATTTTTAAACTGCATGGGCATTTGTAGAGGAGGCAAACGGGGCTCTTGTTCCTCCTTCAGTTCGAGTAAAAAGTTCCACAAATTATAATCATAAAAATGATTGAGAAACGTAACTTTACACCCTTAATCATGGTCACCCTTTACCTTGAACATGGGCACATTGGTGCAATACATATTCTATAATTTACAAATAAATAAAAATTTATTGATGTAATTATTCGTTTCCAAGCTAGAAAATTTTTTGCGGATGCCCATGGATATGAATTATTGTTGTCAAACAAAATTTATAATTGTTTATCGAATCACTTAAAGCAAATGGATTACTAATTCAGTTGTAATCTTGTAGTTTAGTAACAAAGTATCTTAATAGTCTTACACGTTTTATTGCTATGTTGCGAATTAATTCCGTATGAAGGACCATCAATCCTTTAATCCTGGTCAAACCCACGAACATCAACGGTTGTTCGTGGGTTCGACCAAGAAATGACTTTCGGGAAATGCAAGAGGTCATTCTAAACGTTATTAATATTTTAGTTATTTTTTTATAATTGTGTATCTATTATTAAACTAGAAAATAAACAGTATACCTTTGTTAAGATAATCTTAAATTACTTGTATCAAGATATTTGCTTTTAGTAGAAATCATTGCAAAATTCAAGCCTTTTTACAATAAGGCCCACCAGTGGTCAAGCGGTTCTGTTCCTTGAACACTGGGAGTTCGGTCGTGGGTTAGCCACGTGGAGTTTTTCGGGTTTTCCCACGTCTGTAACGCCTGAATAGGGACCAGTTACACAGTTACTTAAAAACCTCTCGGAAGGTTTCCCTAGGCAGATCGCCCAAGTGTTGCGTTGCCGTAACTTAACAAATAGCAACAACTTTTACAATAGTCTCTATGGAGATCAAAGTTAGATTTTTAATTTCTGATTAGCGCCGAATTGTCTACTAGTCACGTGAGACAAAGGCTTAAGGAACCCGGGTCTCGAGGGTTCGGCTCGGAAAGTCTTAATCTGCCACATTTTCTGATACTTGACGATAGTCTCGGCAGAAACTAAAATTTTAGCCGAGACTATCATAAAAAAATATTTCTGTTCTATTATACATTTTGATTACTTAGAAGCTACTCATTATTACAGTTCATTCGAATCATATCTTATTTGATTAATTCCATGAAATTCATTGAAACTGCTAATGGATTCGTGTTTAGAAAACTTTAGATATTAACAATTTTATATAAGTCTACATTCTACAGAATGTTTCTAAACAAATAAGACAAGATACTTGTTGGAAATGGCATTATGAAGTGAAAAGAACAAAAAAACTGCGCATTTATGTTTATTTTCCAAATAGTTTCTCTTCAGAAATTGTATCGCATCGCTCCCTATTTACGAAAATTTCCTTAGTAACCGGTAGTTAACTAGTTTATTGGTACTTTACTAACTAATACTTAAGTACTAGCTATAAATTTATCATCTCCCTCTATCAACTGCTGTAATTAAATAAAATGTGATGTTCACCAGTGGCCGAATGGATAAAATAACCGATCGTGTGGGTTCGCTTGTTTGTGTAGTTATGGCAACGCAACATTTGGGCAATCTGCCTAAGTTGGGATGCTTGCTTTCCGGGAGGTCTTTTTAAGGGAAACTGGCCCCTATTTAGGTGTTACAGACGTGGAGAAAACCCGAAAAACTCCACGTGGCTAGCCCGTCCGAGCGAGGCGCGAACCTACGACCGAATTCCGTGTTCAGGGAACGAAGACAGCTTGACCACTGGTGGGCCACGCGTGGGTTCGCGCCTCTCTAAGTGCTGACCATGTGGAGTTTTCCGGGTTTTCTTCATGTTTTTATCACGTAAGTAGGATTCAGTTCCAATAGCAAGTCTTTCCGGGAGGTATTCCCTTTCAGTATATCGCCCATGTGTCGCATTTCCGTATAGAAATAAAATAAACATATCCCCCATCCTCGTAGATTGTCCTCGTAAGTTCCATCCATATTTTTGATGATTACCTTTAAAAATTGTATAAAAACATATGATTGCACAATAGGACACGTGTTCTTATCTGATAGAATGCAACGTTTTTGCAATATCTCAATTTAATCTTACGTCACGTCATTAACAAGACAGCTTCCAGTTAATTGATTGATACTAGCGTTGCAACGT
Source organism: Centruroides sculpturatus (assembly GCF_000671375.1). Lineage (NCBI taxonomy): Eukaryota > Metazoa > Arthropoda > Arachnida > Scorpiones > Buthidae > Centruroides > Centruroides sculpturatus. Next base: position 25,791 of record NW_019385932.1, on the reverse strand, counting down.
GTTAACGCTAAAGCTCGAAATCCGTTAATGTGTACATTACCTAGCTAAGCTGCAAATTAACTAGGGTGATCCGTTAAAGCTGCGAAAATTGTTCAATTTCTCAAATTACCTAGGTAATTTGCAGAGTATCTAGGTAATCTGCACATTAACGGCTTCCGTATCGTTAAAGTTCAAAAGTTTGTTTCTTTCACTTCCTTTCCCCACTCCTTCTTTTTACGTAGATAAATTTAAATCCTAGAATGCAAGCAAGCACCGAATTGGTGAGTAAAATCAAGAAAAGATTCTTCGCAAACCTCTTTAGCGAAGATTTAAAATATAATACGTAGTGTTTTAATAACAAACCAAAGTATGATTCCATAATTGAAGATGTAAAGCAAATAAAAGTTTCCAAGAAGAAAGAATCATCTCGAGATTATCAAATAATTCAAAGGTGTGATGTGTTGACTGTACGAGGCTGTGAAAAACTCATTGAGCCGTTGTCAGATGCGCGAGAAAGGTTTGAAAAAGTTTGTCCATGCCGGAGAATTGTTTGACATTCGATAAAAACTGAAGAAGACCTTGAAAAATTAGAAGATTCACAAGAGACTGTGATTATGAGATCACAGTCAAATCTTACTCAAGAGGACATTCCGTTATCCCCCGCTTCTACAGAATCACCTATAGAAATACAAGAATTTACCGATAGTAATCTTAAACTGCCTTCTATACCGTTGATTGATGATGCAGTCACGAAGAATATTCAGTTACCCTGCACCTCCAAGGAATCGCCTCTGCAAGTTGAAGAAGTCATCACTGAGTTACTCTCAACTTCAGCAGAATCGCCATCACAGTTTCGTACGGAGCCTGTAAAGAGCACTATACAAGACATAGTCTGTATTGTTTGCTCAAAAGCAGCATCAAGTGCTCACAAGTGTAAATCGTGTAATATGTTTGTTCACGCAGTTTGTGGTGAAGTAGATCCTAAAGAGGAAGGGTATGGTAAGAATGTATTGTGCATCATCTGTAAAAAGAATATGGATCAGAAAATACAGCGTGATGAAGCCAAGAAATGTTTAGAAAAGCAAGCAAAGAAAATGTTAGCAGTTTCTAATGCAAAGCACCCAAACGTCGATGAAGGTTTCGCTGTGAGAATTAAAGTACCCGAAGAAGACAGAGCAAAAACTGATGCACGTTCAATTTTAGCTGTGGTTCTTAGTAAAACAGAGGATGGCTTTTATAAACTTGATACTAAAACAGGTATTTTAAAACAATTGTATGCAAAATCTGAATTCAGTGTTTGCAAAGAGAGATTTTTAACGAAAGAAGATGGATGTCCCTGCTGTAGAAATATCTTTACGTCAAACAGCAATAAAACAATCCCTTGGTACTGGGCAGGGTTTCAGAAAATGTGACTGCAAATCTAAATGTACCACAAATAGGCGTGCTTGTCGCAAAAACCAATTGCTACGTAATTCAAAGTGTCACCAATCTTTAGATTGCACTAATAAGTAAGTACAATTTTATCATATGTTTTGCAAATTCATTTCCCTAATTGTAGTAATATTTTAAACCGTTTGATTTTTGTATTAAATTTTTTTTAATTGATTGATGATTGATTCAATCAACTAATTTGTTGATTGTATTAACTTGATTCTTTAGATATTGAAAATTAAATAAATAACATTATGTTAATTTAAGCGTACAGAAACGTTACTGTTGTTCCAGCAAAAATCTTATTTTCACTTTACCGAGTGCCTAGTAGGTAATTTGCAGATTACCTAGGTAATTTGAGAAATGGAATAATTTTCGCAGCTTTAACGGATCACCCTAGTTAATCTGCAGATTAGCTAGGTAATGCGCACATTAACGGATTTCGAGCTTTAGCGGTAACAGACAGACAAGACCGTCATGGAAGTATGTGATAAATGATGATATCAAATGTGCATAACAATGAAATGACCTACACGTGTAAATAACGGAAAAAGAACAGAGAAGGACCGCGAAGTGAAAATGTGAAAATAAATATGAAATTGAGTTGATAACATAATCGAACAAGTCGAGGCAGCTTATTGGCACGAAATTCGCGGCCGTCAATGCCAAACAATTGTCATAGACTTCGGAAAGCTAAATGCTTGTAATGAAAGTCACTTAGCGTACACGGGCGAAAGCCTGAGGCCGTTCGGGCTACCAAGCTGTCTCGAATCTGTGAAATCATAACTATGAATTATACCTTGAGGTACTGTACAATCGCTTAGCAGTATGTATATATATATATATATAAAACACCTTAATTTGCTGAGAAACCTTAATTTGCTGAGAAAAATTTAATAAAAAGCAAACGTTTTCAGCCAAATCTGTTGGCGATCATCAGACTAAAATATTCGAATGCAAACAAATTTTTTTATGACTTATACCGACGTAATATCTGTCTCTTTTCTCCGTTATCACCAAGCTATGAGTCACGTAATTGTAAAATGGGAAATCTACGACAGAAAAGTGACGAATCGAAAGTATCGTGAGCACGTATTATGATGTATGCATAGGCATACGTGGACTTTTTTTTAATACTCTTTTCGCCCTGTGGGCACTAGGAGGGCCTCTTTTAGCAGGCCCATTATGGGTTCGGCCAGGCTCACAATGGGCGACCGGGTAGTGAGGGACGGGGCCCGACATATCCGAACGAACCAGTCCCCGAAAAATTCCTGGAGATTCCTTGACCTGTCCGGATTCGATCCCGGGGCCCCCCGAGCAGTAGGCTGCCACCTTGACCGCTCGGCCATCCGGCCCGGTATACGTGGACTAGAGCGATAGAGGGAAGAGGAAAGACGAGTGCTTAAAAAGGAAGATAGGCAGGGTGAGATCCTCGGATGTGCGACGATTCTCGAACGAATATGTGTGTACGTGTGCTGATCTTTGTAATTATAAATTGTGAATACATGTGACTAATATTATTTTCTTTTTTATTTTGTGCATGTTATAAATAAATATAAACAAACAACACTAACCCGATAACATTAAATCTAAATACCAAAATGATTAATTTACTGTGTTTTTGTTATTTCTTACTCCTGTTTTTAGGTATTCGGTATTCGGCCGAATAGTAACCGAATATTCGTTATATCACTAATTGATACCTTTACGAAACAAGTAGCCTACTAATAAAAACTAATATAAAAATATCTAACGTTAGAAATACAGTATTCAGTAAACCGAGCAATGTCAGAGTACGAATTGAGAAATTCAATAGTAGGAAAAATCTATCTCCATTTGTGGATGTGTATACATGAGCGTTCACAGAAAATTTTTTTCCAGGGGCGGCAAATTTTGGAGACAAATAATTACATCAATAAATTTTTATGTAATAATTTAATTTTGGGGAGTTTTCGCCTGAAGATTATAGACTACAGTAGGCTATTGCATCAAAGCGTCCCATGGTCGAGGATGTAAGATTGCGTATCTCGATCACTTTTACCATTATAATTTGTAAAATTTTTTACTCGATCCTAGAGGAGGAAAAGTTCTCTGCGGGCCCTCATGCATGTGTATATAATTTGTGACTCGAAATCCGATCGAAATTTATTCTATTCCATGTTTCCGAGATCGACAATTTTAGCTTTGAAATTTTCGATGGATTGAAGCAGAAATTATCGAGTGATTTGACAAGTCGATTGTAACAACCTCTATTAACAACTACCGTATTAGATACGCAGTTTGCAAGTATCTGTTAGCATTACACTTCTTTCTATAGTGTGTATGGAGTTGGATTAAGGTGATAAAGCAACGCAGCACGTGGGAGATCCGTCAAAGATGACTTTGTAAGCTGGTCTCTATTAAGGTGTTACACGAGTGTAACACCTTAATAGAGACCATCTTACAAAGTAACACCTAAATACGGACACTCCACATGACCAGTCCGATGTTAACTGTGGAAAAGGCAAATTTCATTTTGTAATTTCGTCCAAGTTTGTCTTCATCAATGTTAGTTTGGTTTATTCGCTTACGGCAATGCGACACGTGGGCAATCTGCCAAGGGTGATGTCTTCCAAGAGGATTTTCTATGAAAAACTGGCCCCTATTTAGTTGTTACAAATGTGAAGAAACCCCGAAAAACTCTACGTTGACGAGGCGCGAATCCAAGTGATCAGTGGTTTTATTCATTCCTCCACTGGTGAGCACTTTCATCAATATTGGACTTCACAGCATTCTACCTCTTTCAACACGAATTCTTTGCCTTACATTAACTCAAATCTTTCTTTTTCCCTGTTTCATGGATTAATTTTATTTAAACTACGTAAAATATTTTAAATATCGATCTTCATAAGCGCATAGTTTTTTAATGCCAACGTGATAACCGCATTAATAACCGTGGCCCTGAAGGACCGATAAGTATCTCATAAGTGGCGTAAGACCTAAGTTTTAATAGTGTCTAGCTATTTTCTATAGATAAAAGAGTGAATTGCAGGAAGTGTCATTTGTGTATATGAAAGCACTTAGGAAATTAACACGGGTCGATGTTGTTGAAAATGAACGCAATGATGAATCGATACTATTAAATATTTTCAATTCGGATTGCTGTAAACTCAATAAAATTACATCCTTCGAAAAATTACAGTTGTATGGTTTTATATTTATCAAATTTGACATAATTAAATGTCGGCGTATCGCGAATATTGGCCTTTTGGGTGTCGGCTCATCGTTCTTATCTACCCTTTGGGAAATCCAATGTTTGAATGTCGGTCCGTTGGTTTTTTTTCCTTGTTTTTAACCTTCATCCGAGGACAGCCTTAATAAAATTTGATTTTTGTTAAAAATATAATAAATTGTTCGTTTCGCATTCAACGTCCGGTCAAATTACTAAGAAATAAAAAAGAAAATCGATTGAAAATATCATTTCGGAAATCTATTTTCAACACAAACAAGAAATTATCGAATCGGATTAACGTTTCCTTTTTCTAGAGAATCGATAACCGAGTTTTATTTGAAGAACTAATAGTCTCAGTATACTTAGAAATGTCAATTAACGAGTTGGCAATGAATAGAATTTGTTCATGAAATTGTATTTTGTTTCTAAACAATTAATCTTATAGCCTAACAACAACTTTATTTTTAAAAAAATACAAATTTTAGAGATGTAAAAAGTGAAATAAATTTAGTTTCCTGAAAAAAAAACAAGGCCGAACAGAAGGTATTGGCCTGGTCAAAATACATATTGGAGGGTCCTATAGCAAATTAGATTAATGTATTAAAGGAAGTACTGTACAATGAAACCTGTCTAAAACGGAACCTGAATAAAATGGAAACCTGCCTATTGTTAAGAGTTCGGTTTATACAGATTTTGCTGTAAATGAAACCAATATAAATACGTGTGAAATAAATTTTACTGGTTTATCTACTATATATACACACACACATACATTTAGTTCGTAAATATTTTTCAAATATTGGTTTTTTATTTATTGATGTATAGGGACCCTTCTTCCTCGAGCTCTGGGCAATGTTTTTCATTTTTTTCCCCTCTGGGTGTCCCTGAATATAACAAAAGTACAAAATAATCATCACTATAAACAAAGATATTTTGTGATATGACAGTGTCAAACAGTACATTAGTTTCTTACAGTTTTTGATTATTTTCATATCAAAAATATAGATCTAGCTCTCTATATATATTTGATGTCATATATCGAAAAGACGTTAAAACGAATAATACATTTTTATATAGGCTAGACTTTCAAATGATTACTTCGACGTTATTAACATTTCATGATTTATTCCTCCTCGTTTTGTTTCTTTCATGACATCTGTCAACGGATATATACAATATTATTGTTATTTATTATATAATATATATATTATTTATTTATTTGTGTAGTGTTTTTGCATATATTTGCACAAATGTTTATTAATGATATACAACGAATCTGGAATTATGGTGTACAATACAGTGAAGTAATTATAGTTCGTGCCCGCATGCGAGAACATACTTTGAAAAAATAAATTATTTAAGTCTTAATTTAAGCTAAATGAATTTAAGCTATATATATATATTTAAATTGTATATGATTAAAGTAAGAAGTTTAGTAGTATTATAGCTTGATATGGAAGGGAGGAATGTGAAAAATTCTTCTATTCCGGGCCCTTCCTCCCGAAACATGAAACATAATATAAGCATACAAAATGTAATGCAGTATAAAATTATAATACAGTGAAATCGTAAATTCCCTCCGCAGTGAGGGGAAAACGGGACGAGCTTCCAGGAATGAAGCAATGACTTTTCATCACTCAGAAGATTCGCTGCGGAGAGACTTTTCGATTACGCCGTGATACAACAAAATACAACAAATACACCATAGAAAAATGTAACGTACATCTGAAGTGTAATAAATAAATTAAGAGAGAAGTAAATATTGGGAAAAAAGAATTGAATCAAATGCACTCACAAACATGCGAGTAAGAGTTTACTCCTCATCCATAGCTCCAGTGGCTAATCCACAATGGTACAGTGTGGATCACACGTTCTAATATCTGTCATAGTTACCCTACTGGCTTCGAGCCATATTTATATTGTAAGAACAATTTGTAACGTCAGTAATAAATTTTCTACTGTATTTTATCATCATCAATCGTTTACTTAATTAATACTTTACATTCACACTATTAATATAGGAAATAATTACAATCGATAACTTATATGAACAAACGCTTAAGTTTGATACTTTTATTCTCATTTTTAAAATTAATTATTTTAAAAGAAATTAATCTTTCGGTTTTATCACTGGGTTATTTTCATGTAGTAATTTATGTTTCACTATAATTTAACATTTTGTAAGATAAGGCGTCGAAATTAATCACGTTTGAAAACTAATTTTGTCAAATGGTTTAAATTTTAATGAATTTTTTTCGTTAAAAAATCATTCAGATCGAAAGGAAAACCAGTAACGCGTTATAGCTTCGTGGGGGCTCAGGCAAATTTGAATTACGGGGCCCTACGTTCAGCGTTTATTTCAGACATTTTTGGGGGAAACATTTTCTTTAAAAAGGTTGGTTTGGGGCCCGCTTTCGGCCCGTAACGCGCCACTGCGGAAAACTATTTTTAATTGTTGTATGTGTAATTTTTATGTATAATATAACTGTTAGGACTTGATAATTATTTATTTATATTTATAATTCTTTTCTAATTTACATTTTTCTAGCCTTAAGTTATTGATAATTCACTGCTTTAGGGTTTCAGGATCTAAAACGGATGGGTCGAAAATCACCAGAATTTTTTGGGGTGATCCGTCCTGATATGTCAGAAACTGTCTCTCGCCATCCATCCAATGTGGGTCTGACCAAAATCGTCCATAATGTGCTTGCTAAAAAAGCCCTCACAGAGTGCTCACAGAGGAAGAGTTTATATAATAAAAAGCCTTTAGTTATCAATGTTAAAATTAATTTTTTTTTATTTGAAATATTTTAAGAAACATGTTTTTAAAATGCATCCATTATATAGGCCTACATTGTTGTTGCAAATGCATTTGATATTTTATAACAAAACAAAATTTTCATACAACTGTAATGGATAACACAATTTTCAAGAGCCAAATATGGCATAAGAGTATTTGAAGTTTGGTTTATTTGGTTATGGCAACGTGACACATTGGCGATTTGCCGAGAGGGATGCCTCCCAGGAGGACTTTTACGGGAAACTGACCCTAACCCGGAAAACACGTGGCCAGCGCAAATCCGCGACCAACTACCACTGTTCAGTGGTTTTATCCATTCGACCACTGATGGGCAGGATCCATTGTATATCTTTTAGTTCAAATACAGACTATAAAACATAATTATATATCGTATACAATTTAATAATAATGTTTTTACGTGCACTATTTTACGGTTAAGAAAATAATGCACGTAAAAAACCCGCACTAAAAAAAATCTCAATGTCATGTATGTACGTACACAAGGAGAATTGTTCGCACAGAAAAATGCCCAAACAGAAAAATACGCGCTCAAAAAATTCTCGTATTCAGAAGTAAAATAAAGTAGTAAAATCTAAATTATGAATATGCTAGAAATGACGTTAACGATACTCTTATTTACGTAAACGAATCATTTATTTCTAAAAGAAATTGAAAATTCTGCGAACCTCTCTTCGTGCATGGGATGGAGATTGTAGCCATTCGTTGTCACTTATTATTTGTAATAGTTCATGTGTCTGCTCTGTGCATAGTTCCTCTCTCATTATGGGTAAAATCTTTTATTATTAAATAATTGTTGGTTTCTTTTATTAGTTAGGAAGTCTTTTATGTGGTCACTTGGTATGCCACAATGAATTTGCGAAAATATAAAGTAAAATGAGCCACGAAATCGACTTATTTTAAAAAGACAAAATAGTTTAATACGTTATGTTAATAATTTTACGGTAGATGTTGTTATTTTAATTTTTTATTAATGAAATAAATAAATGATAATAAGTACTTGTATTTATTATCATTTATTTATTTCATTAATAAAAAATTATACCGTACAAGTATTAAGTACTTGTACTGTAAAAAGCTATGTATACTAGTTTGCATTTCAAATTAAATTATGTATGGACTATTATCATCCTGTCTTTACTTAAAAATTACTTCACCAGCATTAAAAAAAGCTGTTAAAAATGATAATATTTTTATTTAGAATCTTATTTTTTTTAAAATAATTTTCGTTTGCCTAATTTTGGTTTGGTTTATTTGTATACCGTGGGCGATCTGTCGAAGGTTTTGTCACCCAAGACAAAGTGAAAGAAACTAGGGAAAGAACTGCCGTAGAGAAACTAAACTTAATAGGGTCTTTAGAGAAACTGGTCCCTATTTAGAAAGTTACAAACGTGAAGAAAACCCGGAAAACTCCACGTAGCCCTTTGGCCCGGCACAAACCCACGATCAACTAACTACCAGTGTTCAATGGTTTTATCTACTCAGACACTAGTGGGTCATGCCTATTTTTCCTTTAAGAAAAAACAAAACAAAAAAAAACATAAACAAAACAATGTTTTGAATCCTTGTAGTTGTAAAAGACCTAGGTGAAAGTTCTGTCGCCATAATACCATAGAATCAAGGCATCACGGAACTAATGGAAATGGAGAAATTTAATAGGGATCCGACGTTTAATAATTATTTCTTAAGAGTATTTATTTTTTGTTATTATTATTTCTTCTCCTAAATAAAGTTTGTTGATAAAGAAAAAACTGTTTACAGTATTTCCATTACAGACATTTATACTCGAACATTAAAGCTCTCTTCATATACAGGTTACCTTTGTGTAACAATTAATTAGAGGAAAGTAGGGTAATGACGCTTAGAGGGTTTTCCGCTCACTTAGGTATCGAAACTAAATGGGATTGCGTGTGATCGATGTGAACAGGTAGCAAACATCAAAGATGATTTCTTCGATATTTTCTGGGATGTAATCTGTTGTACACCTGTGGGGAATTTGGCAGTAATAATGAAATATGATTCAGCTGCATAATGTGTAGGAATTAGTAACACAAAGACTAGATATATGGAAACTCCAAATATTATAAATGTGACTATTATTATACGTAAATCTTCAAGTGAAATTACGAGTGCCAACGCCTGATCATTGACGGCAATACCTTGATCTGGTAGGGTATTACCGCTCAAACACTTTAAACCTATATTTTATTAATGAAGTTTTGTTATTTGTATAAATTTGTATTATTTTAGGTTTCTCTTAGGTGCAAGACATTACCTAACTTTTCCTCTAATATACTTGTAACGTAATAAAATTATTTAATTATATTCGATTAAATTACGGTAAAAATTGTTACATATGAATATGAAATACAGTATTTTAATCGTAAGGTATTAACAATTTAATATATAGGTAACAATTTATAATACAGGTAATATCTATTCCTTCTCATAAATGGAAAGGAATAGGTAGGAGATGAGTGGTTATCTAACTTTTAATGATAAATGAGTAATTTCAAGTACCATAGATATTTATCATCAACTTTACGTGAAAAATTACTATATTCGCGTGTTTTTCTGTGTAGGTTTTTTGATGTGGGTAACTTTTATGTGGGCATTCTTTATGTGAATAATTACCTGTTTGGGTAATTTTCTGTGGGCATTTTTTTGGTTTGGATAATTTTTCGTGTGAGTAATTTTCCTTGTGTGCATATGTGACAATGGGTTTTTTCTGTTTTCAATTTTGTTGGGCGTTTTTTCTCCATAGAACCACTTATACATATATAGTAGACTATGTAACTTATATACCACAATTATGATCATTAAACTAAACTCTAAAAACTTGCATTTATAAGAATTACTCGATTCTTTGTATTATTTTTACAGCTATATCAAATTTTATAAGGATAAAATTTTTAAATATCTAAAAACTGTTTTTGCATTAATGTACAGTACAAAAATATGAATATTGTTTTTCAAATACCAGTAATTTACTATATAAATTAAATTTCATTAATATATAGCAGGATGTTAATATTACATTTTAGCAGGCCTTTAAATATGACATAGGAGTTTACAAAAATAAAAAAACTTACAGGCATATTGAAATGTGATCTTTACATCCTGTTGAAATAAATTATATTTTCAACTTAGATTTAATAAAACACGTTTAATGTTAATTACTTAAAACTTGATTATATTTAGAACTTTAATTTTTCTGCCTATAAAATTTCTAATTACCGTATACAGAACAATAATTAATCTATAAGAAAACAATATATCGAACATAGACTTAACATTGTACAGTACCTTTGCCTCTTCGCCAAGCCCGAACATTGAACCTTTCTCAAATCTCTCTTCAGCGGAATCATCTACAGCAGTGTTTCTCAATCTCTAACGAATCGTCGCCCCCTTCACTTCAAAATTCCGATGCCGAGGGCCAAGACTAACGCCAAATTCGTACTGCATTGAATAGACTGGTGATGTACTAGTATAATGTTATTTGTTTAATTATTGTACGATATAACGAATAAAATATGTAATTATTTTTAATATAATGTTACTAATCGCCCCCTCAACATGGAAAACGCCCACATGGGGACGATATCGCCCCCTTTGAGAAACACTGATCTACAGTGTTGTATTAATAATACAGTCAAACCTCTGAACAATGGTCAGTAACATGACATAAAAAGTGGCCTCTGTTGAGAGGTGTCCATTCGAGGTTGAACTATGTATTAAAATTAATTACCTAACGTTGTAAATTTTACTGTATTTTTACAAAACTTAAATAAATTTATTGTTCTATACATGTATTTATCTCGATTTATAAATAAGACGAGACTTCTAATATTAATGTAATGAAATGAATAATATATTCATTTGTCTTTCTCTGAACAATAAATAAAATATTTACATCTGTTTTTGTTAAGAATACTTACTTTTATATGTATTATGAATAATCTTTAAATCTTATATGAAGCTTTAAAATCAATAAATATAAATGCAGAGTGATTATCTCATTTTAAGTAATGTGATCTCGTATTGATTTGTTTTATTTGTATACAATTTTTATCTGCCTCTCGAGAGGACTCTATGGAAAACTGACCCCTATTTGGGTATTACGTGAAGAAAACCCTGAAAACATCACTGGCCAACTCGTTGGAGAGGCACGAACCCACAACTAGCTATCAGCGTTCAGTGGTTTTATCCACTCGGTCACTGGTCACCTGATCTCATATTGCATCGATATTACTGTATATTAAAAATTATACCGCCAAAAATTTAATTCCTTTGTGAAAATTGATGTTATTTATATAATAAATGGAAATATAATGTTATATAATATTCACACAATTAATATAGCACGAGCGGATGGGAAACAATTGTTTCCCATTCCGTTCGTAAGTCTAAAGATAATACACACGTTTCTCATAGAAAATGCTTTAATGATCACATTATATTTAAGATTTATGGCATCTTGGCTCCTATTTTACAATGCATTTGTGAAAAAAAAATCTAAAAATTTTACTCTAATCAATACACAAAAAACAATGGAAAATCGTAACACGCATCCGATATCGAAAATAAACAAGACTTTGTTGACGTCATTTTTGAAATATTTTAAAATACCTTTAATCGATAATACGGAGAAAAAATAATAATTTGCAAATATAATTTTGTTTTAAAAATTTATAATCCTCATATTGACAAATTATTATTAAAAATTATCCAAAAAACAGTATGATAAATCAATTTTTAACGCAATATAATAAACGTCAGTAATGTATTTTTTTTCAATATAAAACAAATGAATAATCGCGCTATATTATGGCTGTATCATTTTTAAAATAGTGTTTTATAGTCAGATGGAATCGTTAAGGCTAAAAAGCATCATATTATCCATACAATGTTTTGCCTTAATCGCCTGCGAATGGAATAAAATATGAAAACGTCACACGTGTAAAATGATCCGAAAGGAAGAAATTTGTCTGTTTCGTCCTTTTTCATGGCCGAGAGGTTAGGGGTGACCCCTCTGAGAAATCCGGAATTAAATCCCCGAAACTCTGGTAGACAAACCGGGGGTGATCCGTCCGAATACGCTGTGTCCCTTTCCTCACCAACCGGCAGCCATATTATGGGTTCGGCCAAACTCGTAATGAACTTGGTAAAAAGGTTTACTCCCTCTTAATGCCCACAGGCCGAAAAGAAGTAAAACAAATCCTTTTTCATAGTAAAATATTCTCAATGAGCAATAGAAAACTTACAAATCTATTCCGTCTACATAAAATACTTAGCTTAAAATCGTCCCGACATTTTTCCTGTCACAAAAAAACTAAAAATTAAAACAGCGGCACGGAATTCGATGAATCGTCATATTTTTGTTATAAATAATCAAACTTATATTGGAAATAATGGAGCGAAACCTCCTTAATTACACGAATTTATGGATAATAGTGAAGCATGGGTTTTGTGGTGTCATTATCCACTATTCTTCGGACTTCGGGTGGCAGAAATGACTAACAAGTAAGGAGTAAGCCTATTGTCCGAGGATCCCGATATCGCATCCAGGCGTACAATTGTCTTGAAGTTTTTATGGATGGTCTATCTTGGATATGTTGAGGCCCAATTTCTCATCCACTGACAGCGGTATTGTAAGCTTGCCGAACCCATAATGAGCTTACTAAAAAGGCCCTCTTGTGTGCCTACAAGACGGAGAACTAAAAAGGAAAAAATCATTGGCCTCAGTTCTATACATTACAAGAAAATTTAACTCATTGTGAAGTGTGTTCATATTTGAGTCATAAATGAAGCGCCATTAAGAACTGCTTTTGGAAAAATTGTCAGAGTGAAAAATCTATTAGCATAAATTACATAGTATTAGCCTAAAATTCCATGTACGTAACAGAAAAAGTATTGATACGAGGTCTGTTCAAAAAGTATCTGACCTGAGGTCAGGAAAAAAAAACACCTACGTATCTATTGGTTTAAGAATAATCCTCTTTGAGTTCACACATTTGTCTTAGTGATGCTTCTATTTGTTGGGAGCATATTTTAGTCATTTATTGGAACCTCCATCAGGCACTTTTGCCGCGTTAGTCTTGATCTCTTCATCTTCAAATTTCTCTCCTTTCCCAAACTCAAGATTCTATGCAAAGAATCAAAAGTTAGTCAGAGCCATGTCTGAAGAGCAAGAAAGCTGTGAACCTGTTTTTCAAGGAATGTCTGGATGAGATACGATCCCTGGACCAGAGCATTGTCGTGATGGGTGAACCAGTCACCAGATTGCCAGAGCTGTGATCTACATCTAACAGTATCTCATAGGTGACGTAAAACATTCAAGTAGTATTTTTTTGACAGTTTGTCCATGAGGTGGTCGAAAAAGGTCTACATAACTTTCATATTGCTGTTTTATCGCCGTGCCTTCTGCCATGAAACCATGGATTTTCCACTGGGATGATTTATGTTTTTGTCTCGGGTCATATTTCTAAACTCGGGTCTCATCTCTGATTACCAATGTTCATGAAGTCAGGATCTGTCACCTTCCGCCATTTTCACTTAATCGCTAATGAGGCCAGAAGGGGTTCCAAGGGGACTTGGCACTCTCCAAAAAAAGAAACACTAGAAATTTTTCCAAAAATCTTTTCTTAATTAAAATTTTTTATTTATATTGTGCCGTGTGTCCTATTTCTATACTATATATGAATCAGCAGTTACGTTAAGGTAGGAATTTTATTGAATTCGCATTAAAAATTTTTTTATCCGTTGAACTCGGTTCTTCCAAAATTAAATACTGAGTGCGCCACTGAATGCAACGATAATAGCGTAAACATGTAACTATCATGGCTGTCCGACAGCGGCTGCAGGTGGGATAGGCTAGCCAAAATTCACACACATGCAGTAGGATCCAAGGTTACATGATGACATAGTCTTCTCCCCAGCTTGCAAATACCTGCAAAGAAAGAAAATAAGGTTGGATACTTTTTGATCAGAACTTGTATATCCGTTCGTTCTAAATCTACAATGCTGATATTTCTGACCTTATATTGACATACTGTGTTAGCAGTTCCCATACTACTAAGATACTATTGTGTGTGTATGGGGTTTTGGCATCTTATTTCGTTTAATAGCGAGGTTGCGGCCGAAGTTTTCATCTCTAAAACGTGAACGTCAAGAGCCGCGTACAAGATAGCGGCGCTCGATGTTCGACGTTAACGTTTTAGAGATGAAAACTTCGGCCGCAACTTCGTTAATTCTCAGGTTGGGGTCATGATGAGGATAAGAAATTTAGCATGGTATGGTAGCTTGTATATAAGGTGCATGAAGGTATTAACCGTCAATGCCCCTTATATACAAGCTACCAAGCTACCTAATTTTAGTGGGTTGATCGAGGGTTAGGAGATGGCATGTGTCATATCTCGAGAGAGATCGGACTTAACGTAATGAAGATGATTATTCGTTATTAACAGCATTTACAATTGTTTTATAAAACTCATCACTACTATCAAAATTAACCTTTTACCATTCAGTAATAATTACAATTAGAAGATGGCCTGAGCTGTCAAGGTGGCAGACTACCGCTCTGGGGACTCGTGATCGAATCCAAACTAGTCGAAAAATCCCAGAAATTTTTCGGGGCGTGGTTCGTTCGGATATGTCGGGTCCCGTCCCTCATCACCCTGCCGCTCCATTGTGGGCCTGGCCGAACCCATAATGGGTTTGCTTAAAGAGGCCCTCTTAGTGCCCGCAGGGCGAAAAGAGTTATAAAAACTTTGTTTTTAAACACAAATTAAAATTAGAATTTCATAACAGATGGCGTCACACACAATTTTATTTATTAATAGTATGATTAATAATATAAAAGTTATTTTTTAAATAAAATCACATAAAACTCGGAAAAGTTACGAAACTCGTTGCTGGATTTTTTTCATTATACTGTATATGCTTAAGCTTTGATCTGACATTTATTGTAACGTCTATGTAATGTCTAACTAATGCATTTGCCCATCAAAAATACACAAAGAAAACATGCCAGTAAGTTAGAGAGACTGATTTATAAGTTAAATATTACACCATTAAGCTATGTACAAATTGTGCACTATATTCATCATTCTGGATAACAAAAGTATATTAACATAAACTAACATTCGTTATGTTGTAGACAACAACCTTAGGCACCGAAGCCGTGAGCCCGAAGAATGATGGGAAAATTAACAATTCGAAATGCATTGTTAAATAGGCGAAATAAAGTGAATTGTTTTTAATCTCGGTCTCTGTTAATTGCGGATAATTAAGAAAGACGTGAAGTACCACTAGTTTCACTATTGGAAGAAGAAACCTTTACTTATAACTTTTTATATTTTTAATTATTACCAAATGGCAAAGAGCTTAATTTTGAGGATAGTGATGAATTTTATAAAAACATTGTAAGTGTTACTGAGGATTTAATAACGAATAACATCTTATCTGTTTCGAGATATGACACATGACATCCCTCTATTTCCTCACTCCTTTAATATTAATGAGCTTTGATGCTATTAAATTAAAACTTTTCCTTTCCTTTACGCAATTTTACACGAGTTAGAATATTCTAGCTCGTTGCCTTTACACAACACAAAGGAAAATGATGGACGTGTATTTAAATTTCTTTAAATATGGCGTAGCTAAAGCCATTCTATATAGTATATTCTAGCTCGTTGATCGCTATCTTATTGGAAAATCCAGCAACGAGTTGATTAACTTGCCCTCTCCCGGCAGCATTTGGTGATGCCATCTGTTATGATATATATTTTTTTTTTAAATAAAATATTTTTAGCTATTATAAAATGACAAAAAGCTTAATTTTGAGAATAGGGATGGATTTTATGAAAAATTGTAAATGCCAATAATGAGTAATATCGTCATTAAGTTTAACCCTAGTGGAAATATACACGATACCATTTATCTCCACACCTTTTCAACTTTTAATCACCAAAATTTAATAGCATCGATTCTTCTAATAAAGAAAACTCCTTGAAAAATTTCAGAAATTTTCGAGAAAAAGCACAGGAGTTATTAAGCTTCAAATAGGGTGAACAAAATCGTGTCCTTCCCCACGCACACTAACATCCACATATATAGGAAAAACCCCCTAATGTTTTTGCATTTCTAGATATTTTAAGGTCCTCTGAGTCTAAAAATGTAAAAATCTGGGGAGTCATTTTTTGACCGATTGCCATACTTTCCCTCTGTTATATATAACAGCCTGAAAAGTAAAAATGTAAAATGACGCTTTCACGAAATAGGAAATTCAAAATTGATATATTAATTGAAATAAGCAGAAAGTTTCTCTAAATTATAAAATCATGTGTGCATAACGGCAGGACCTAATTTAGACCTTGGCGGGCCCTAGGCAAAATAATATTTACGGGCCCCTTTACAAATTTTGTATTACTACAAATATAAATGAAATTGTAATATTTAAAATTGAAGTATTTTTATTTTTACATTTGAATATCTTGCATTGTATTTTGGGGGCTACAATAAAATTATGCAGCGATAAACATTATATTTTTCTCAACAAACACTGCTTTATTCTGAACTTCATCGAACAGATCTAATTCGCATATACAAGCATTATCTAATTTTCAGTGATGTTATATGTCGGAGCAGTAGGTAATGTCATTCTTAATTATTAACCCTTGAATATGGCGCTAATAATATAGTAATTCGCAATACTAATAAAACAATGGCATGTTTAGAACCTATTACGGGCCCCGGGCAAGTGCCTTGCCTGCCTTGTGCCAAATTAGGCATAACGGAATAGACCAGACGTCCGGATGACCGAGCAATTAAGATATCTTACCGCTTTGAGGGATCCGAGAACAAATCCAGGCGGGTCGAAAATTTAGGGATTTTTCAGGAGATAATCCGTCCCGGATATGTTCGGTCCTATCCGTCACCACCCGACCGAACCCACGATATACTTGATTAAAATGTCCTCCTTGTGCACACAAAGAAAGAAAAATAAATAGTGGAATGTTCTGTCCCTAATGACGAGATCCTTATTTCAATTCAGAAATTTTTCCTGAAAGGTGTTAGATGACCAGCACGACTTTATTGTTAAAGGAAAAGTATAATGTACTGTACTGTACAGGGACAAGACACTACAGTACTAATTTGAGGTGGAGAGCATATATTTTAAATTAAATTAAAAATATGATTAAAAATTGCAGCCTGGAATTGTGACAATGTCACAATAAATAATCGCTCTTTCAAAGTAGATGGTTTTTCACAACATAAAAACCATCTAATTTGAATTTGATTTATTTATTAATACAAAATATTCCCTGCAGGCACTTCCTTGGCAAAGTGTCCTTGTGTTGACTAGCCTTATGTCATCAAACAAACAATTGTATCAAGATTTATTAATATAAATATATTTATTTAAAAGGCATTTAACTTATCAGTGGCCGAGTGGATAAAACCACCGAACAGTAGTAGTTAGTTATGCGTTCGCTTCTCAGCAACGGGCTGGCCACGTGGAGTTTTCCGTGTTTTCTTCACGTTAGTAACACTTATATAGGGGCCAGTTTTCCATAAAATACCTACCGGGATGCATTCCTTTTAGCGGATCGCCCGTGTATCTTGTTGCAGTATACTAATAAAACCAAAAATTATTATTTCAAAGCAATAATCATATTTATTTTTGAGAATATATAGTTTTTTTTTCTTTTAATATCCGTAGTCGTCTCTATAATATACGAGATATTCCTTTCTAGGTCCGTATAGTCAGATGACTCGATGACCGAGACAGTGAAGACGTAAGTCTGTCACTCAGGACAGACCCGCATTCGAGTCTAAATAGAAAACGTGTATTAGATTGACCCGAATACATCAGGCTCTGTTCTTCAATTCAGTTATTCCTATAGTGGATATGGTTGATCATCATGGATATATAAAAGCAAATCTTAATGCATGCTGAGGCCATATTCTGATCACTGTCTCAGGGGCCATATTCTGGTCACTGTCTCTGGTCTCTCGTCTCTCGCAAGCCGGTCGCTGATTGGCTAATCATTTGGATTAGCCAATCAACGACTGGCTTGCGAGAGATGAGAGACCAGAGACAGTGGCCAGAAAATGGCCCCTGATGCATTCCAATAAAGTTCTTTGCCTTATCATTTCACTGCAAAATTGATGAGCCCACGAAATTTCTCAGTCTAATCGGACTCTAATCCGCATCCTCCCAAGGTGAGTTTAAACCCAAACTCCTATAAACAATAGGGATCAGGATTCGTTTATCTGATCCCATGTTGACAGGGTCAGATTTGAGATTAATTATAGTCTCATATATAGTTTAAATATGCTGGAATCATCCCATTAATAAATCTATACAGAAACAAGAGATATTAATTAATTAAAATACACATAAAATTTAATTTAAACTTAAAATTTTCAAAAAAAAAAAATTGTTATTTATGTATTATCAGGTGGTATAATTTAAAAATACAGTAGTTCTATATAAACATTATTTAATGCTATACGAAATTCTTAGCTGGCATCACAATTATTAGTTTTTATTAAAAATACTTTCTAAAATTAGGTCCTTTAAAAATATATTTATCAAAATTACTTTTTGATAATAAAGAGTTTGATTGCAATGAATGGTATTATATAATAATAACAACTATAAAAAGAAGATTAACTGTAATTAGTACGTAAAAAATCGAGAAAATTTTAAATAACGGATCATTAGAATAGTTATATTCTTTTTTTAAGGTAGGTTTATATTATTCATAAGTGTTAATCATATTGTAGTTCAATGTACTGTACTGTACCTGCAATAGACTTGCACCAATGGCTTATTATTCTCTACAGTTTCCTTTAGAGAATAATAAAGAACATTCGTACTTTCCCCATGATTTTATCATGGGGAAAGTACCATTTCCGAATTCTCAGCGGAATGAAAGGATGGTCTTTTTTTTATACCAAATCACTAAAACTTTTTATTGATGTCTTATTTAATGGCGATTATTTAGGAATTCAAATACAATTCATCGATTTAGAAGAAGGGTATCTTTGATTCGAACTTTAAGCTTATTTTATAGGAAGAAACTTAAATTTTTTAAAGTCAAATTTGTACTTTGAATTGAGACAAAGTAATTGCATTAGTGGAGGATATAATAGCTCTGATCACAGTAATGCTAATACACTTTGATTTTAAAGTGTTTGAAAGTCACTAATTTGATGATAATACTATCGTTTATAATACAAAGATAACGAAAAATTCTCTAAACACAGAGATAATTGGTCGTGGGTTTGCGCCTCGCTAACGTCCTGTCACGTGGAGTTTTTCGAACATCTAAATAATGGCCAGTTTTCTTTAGAAAGTTTTCCAGGAAGATTTTCCAAGTGTTACGTTGACTTATCTCATCATCAATCAATTTCCTCAATTATTTAAACGTATCTGTGGTGAATAAATTTTCCTTTCACTCGTCTTCTCGCGTCATTAATTCTTATTAATTTACCTATAAATTTTTCTACCGTTATTCATTGAAATGATGTATATTAAACGAAAATTGAATTAGGTTAATCTAACTGAAAGATATTATTTATGGATTTTCGTCTTGGCCTCAATTTTTTTTTTCACATTAGAGACTCAGTGGGGAGGATAACAGGAAAACAAGAGGTAAATAAATCGTCGTTTAACTTTTTACTTGTGGATTGTCACCCAAATACGATCAGATAATGAGGAAATCTAATCTCAATTAAACTTAAATAATTGCTCGATGGGTTATTAGGGATAGGATTTCCTATGTTTAATGATAAATCATAGGCAGTAAGGTTCGAAGTATCGTTTCTAACCCCACTGCGGGTCACGTTCTATTGTCGATTAGTGAGGGATAGATAGGACTAAACAGACCTCCCACGAAAAATTCTTATTAATTAATTAATTAATTAATGATTTGTGTGACTTTTTCGCATACAAAGGCTATACTGTTCCAAGATAAAAGATAGAAAAATAAAAAGGTCATTAGTAATTTGTTATTCAGATTTTCACTGTGTATTCAATTATATTTTAAAAATTTAACTTTTATAAGTTACCTTCGTAATTAAAGTTTGTATGAAATTATGTTGAGTGAAGAAATTAATAGGCGTTTACCTCTTATGGGATATAATATACCACAGAGGAAAGAAAGTTATAATTAAATCTGAAGTATTATTGGACTTTTCTTTCAATAATACTAGGTGTGGTTTCGTAGATGTAGATCAAGAAAATGATATAAATAGCTGGCATGTGATATAAGTCTTTAATCATATTCTTAGTGGAGAATTTAAGGCCGGATCGCTAGTTAAGGGGCTCTGGGTACCCAGGAACAAATCCAGGCGATCGAAAACCCTNTTTGGCTACAACACCGCGGCCCTCTTCGGTCAGGTTATTTTGGTCGAGTAATATTTTCAAATAACGGAAGTAATGCATTTACAGCAACAAACCTGTTAGTACTGGATAAGGCTGCTAGCTTTTGGAATAAAGGATTGTCCTTTATTTTACCTAAACTGTCCTTGTCCTTTAACAAAATGAGAAAAGACATAATTTTCCTTTTTCATCTTTCAATGCCCATTTCGTAATGACAGTGGTAGATTTATACACTGGCACATGCTATTCTTATATATAAATCCATATCCTTTCTCATAGAGTGCTAAGGTTTACTATTAAATATTTTAAATTCTATAATTTAAAATATTGCTATAATTTTTAATTTAAAATTATAAACAGAATGTTTAGTTATTAACTAAAAAATCATTCAATTTACTTTTCTGGAGTGAGATGGGATAGAGTAAAAGTTGGAAAGTGGTAAAATTAATTAATAATTTTTTAATTGCCCTTTAATTCAATTGTAGAAATCTGGCAACTTATGATCTGGATATGCATTACATCCATTGTTGATATGAAAATGATATTTGTGTTTGGATAGAATTTTGTTATGAAATCATAAATTTACATTAAGATTTTTAAAGATAATACAATTAATTTATAATTTAAAAAATATTAGTTGTTAAAAATATTGTTACTATAGTATTATTAATTCAGAGATAAGTATATATAAAACAACACTGTTATCAGTACTTAGATACATAACTACAGTTATTGGCTCTTAGATACTGTACACACAGCAGTCAGTACCTTCTGTGCTATGCAATTTATATTATCTATGTTACCGTATGCTCTACATAATCAATTTTCATTCATTTTCATTGATGTTTCAATAAAATAATAAGGTGTTAACCTCTTCAGATGATTTAATTATTACATCATGATGCTATTAATTTGGATTCTAAATTACAGTTATTTATAACAGTTAAAATGAGACTAAAATTAATTTATGATGATCAAATGTTTAATAAGTAGAAACTGATATAACTAAGAAAAGATTGTAAGCCTCTTGAAACCTTAACTAGAAAAATTTTCTTTATTTAATGCAAAGGTAAATTAAAAACCAGTTTCTATTAATTTTAATATTTTATTTTAGAATACAGTAAGGATATGAGAACTATATTTAATAGAAAATGCAGAAAAAGCTTTACCATATGGTGATCATAACATTTTATTTCTGAATGTTATTGAAGTTGTCAAAAACTGTTAAATTCTCAAATTATTAGTCTGAGGTTTTAATACATTTTTGTTCTTGAAATTTTATCATCTTAAAATCTGGCAAATTTGCATTTACTTTCAATTTAAAATATGTTAGGATTTCATTTGCAGTAATAAATTTGAATATATTTTATATACAGTTGATTAGTATACTAAAATTAAAAATACACTGAAATTTGTGTAGCAAACTAAATATTTCTATTTAGTTATATCATCATTTACTACACAATTTTGTATAGTGGATAAGCTCAGTTTATTGAAAAATTTATAAGTACTAAAAATTTAGGTGAAAATATGCACAATAATATCTTTACTTTATTGTCAGCAATTTATATGTATCAATAAATTAGATTGAAATATAAATAATTCTATATGTTGTAATCTCTTACAATATTGCATGATTATTTAAATCATTAAAACTGTTTACTGAGATATTATTATTAAAAAAAAAACAAATGTTAATCAAACTACTATTAATAAATATTAGGATAAGATTACAAATGATATAGTTTGAGAATGACAATTTTTACTTCTAGTTACAAAATCAGAAATTAAAGCAATATTACTTTATAATTCCAAAAGTGATAACTATATTTTGTTAAAATAAGTACCAAAAACAGATTGCTTTATATATAGTATGTTTCTAATATTAATGTTTAGAATCATAGTTTGTATAAATTTTAAAATAATATCAGAACTCATAATACAAAGGTCATCCAGAAAGTAATACTTGTTTGTTCATAGATAGTGTTGAGAGCAACAGATATCAAGCAGACAAGGTTTACTATCCTCAATCACATATGTGTATGCTTTACTCAAAGTAACTTATGTGTCGATCAGTTGTATGGTTGCTGTGCATTGTTAAAATGGCAGCAAAAATTGATAATTCTGTGGCATATGAAGTGCATGTTGTTATTCAGTTTCTGAATGCCAAAAATATTCATCCAAAGGATATTCATTGTCACATTATAGCAGTATGGTGGTATTTTGATAGGCTTCATAGGACATTCAAAACAAACAGTGGAATGTGGTGATGCATGTCCTCACAGGGCTTGGCAGAACAACACCTGTTTTGACACTTCAAATGGCATGTTCTGCACCATCCTGCCTACTGTCCAGACTTGGCTCCCAGTGACTATCACCTTTTTAAGAAATTGAAGGAGTTTCTAGGATTAAAGTGCTTTACCAGTGCTGATGAATTGAAAAATGATGTCACACAGTGGTTAAAGCACTTGGCAGCAGAGGTCTACAATGACAAGCATTCAAAAACTTGTCACAAGATACAAGTGCTTAAACAGCATTGATGATTATATCGAAAAGTGACTAAATTGATATGTAATATGGCAAATAAAAAATTTGAATAAGTAAATTTGTTTTGTGATTATGGGCAAACACGTATTACTTTCAGGACAACCAACCCTTGTAATGAAATTTTTAATGGACTATTTGATGAATAACATACTTGTAGAAGCTCATTAACCCTGAAATAACATTTCTGAAATAACAAATCCTAGAAATGAATGCATAAAATGAAAAGATATAGTAGTTAAAGAGAGTATGTAAAAATTTATGATGTATTTTTTAAAAATATGCTTGAAATTAACATTTAAAAAATATTCACATTCCCTAATTAAATCATTGATTCTGTAATAAGAGATCATTGAGTAATAGGTGCTGAATTCAATTTGTAATTAATTATACTTAGTTGGGGATATTTTGTTAATTGGAACATAGAAACATCAAACAGTGTGTCCAAAATGTTAGTGTGCAATGAGAGATTTGTGTAATGACATTAAAGTTATATGTATAGCATTGCATGAGAGACCTGTAAATTGTATGTCTGGTGTTTCAGTTTTGCAATAGGTGGCATTTCTGTTTTCTCACAGATGTTCTGGTTTTTGGACTGTAGTTTTTGGAAGCTTTCTTTGCTGATTGTATAATCTCCAGTGGAGTCTGGCCTGCTAGGTCTCCAGATTGCATTCTTCCAGATTTTGGGGCATTTCTAGTATTTTCTTTAAGAGAAATTGTAATATGATATGTAAACTTCAACTTTTATTAAAATTTTTTTTAAACCTTCCACAACACAGTAACTTTTTGGATATCCTATACTTAAAATATAAATCTGTTAAAATATTTTATACTGTATTGAATATGATAATAAGAATAATGATTTTTTTAATACAATGATTAAAATATATTTGTTTAGAATAAAAGAATTATGGGACAGAATCCCAGCTCTTCATTTGATTTAAATGAACTGAAAGATGATGTTTGCCGAGGAACTCAAACATTAAAAGAACTTGCTGTTATATCTTATGACGAATTCCTTGAAAAAGTTAAAGAATTAAACCGCATGTAAGTATTTTCTAGAATTTTTTTTTAAGTTTTTTTCTAAATTTAACCATGTTGTAGGCCTATTATATCCAATTTTATCCAATTTTTTGATCTTCTAACAAACAGTATAAATATAGAATTCACTGATGATGAGTATGTATTTGTGACTTTTCTACTATAAATTAATTGATAATGTGATTTTACCCTTGATCAGTAATATCTATGTTGTATTCCTACAATAATTTTTGCTTCAGACAACATTGAGAACAACTTTTAAGTAATCCATTATTAATGATATTAATTATAAAATTTATCTTAACCCCTCCCTCCCTTCTAGTATTTCCACCCTGTTTTTTTGTTATTAAATCAATTTAAGATTCATTATTTGTATACAAGGTAGAGATTTTTTCATCATTAATACTTTATGCAAAGCTCTGGAAACTATAGTCTATCAGTGTGGCATAATTGATAAGATTAGCATTGCTAGTGTTATCAATTTGAAAATAGTTACCGATAAATTTTTAAAATAAAAATTACTTTTTTTCTTATTTTCATTATAATTTAAAAAATATTAGTTGTTAAAAATATTGTTACTATAGTATTATTAATTCAGAGATAAGTATATATAAAACAACACTGTTATCAGTACTTAGATACATAACTACAGTTATTGGCTCTTAGATACTGTACACACAGCAGTCAGTACCTTCTGTGCTATGCAATTTATATTATCTATGTTACCGTATGCTCTACATAATCAATTTTCATTCATTTTCATTGATGTTTCAATAAAATAATAAGGTGTTAACCTCTTCAGATGATTTAATTATTACATCATGATGCTATTAATTTGGATTCTAAATTACAGTTATTTATAACAGTTAAAATGAGACTAAAATTAATTTATGATGATCAAATGTTTAATAAGTAGAAACTGATATAACTAAGAAAAGATTGTAAGCCTCTTGAAACCTTAACTAGAAAAATTTTCTTTATTTAATGCAAAGGTAAATTAAAAACCAGTTTCTATTAATTTTAATATTTTATTTTAGAATACAGTAAGGATATGAGAACTATATTTAATAGAAAATGCAGAAAAAGCTTTACCATATGGTGATCATAACATTTTATTTCTGAATGTTATTGAAGTTGTCAAAAACTGTTAAATTCTCAAATTATTAGTCTGAGGTTTTAATACATTTTTGTTCTTGAAATTTTATCATCTTAAAATCTGGCAAATTTGCATTTACTTTCAATTTAAAATATGTTAGGATTTCATTTGCAGTAATAAATTTGAATATATTTTATATACAGTTGATTAGTATACTAAAATTAAAAATACACTGAAATTTGTGTAGCAAACTAAATATTTCTATTTAGTTATATCAT